>NC_071532.1:29920911-30128411 GCF_026979565.1 Vidua chalybeata | reverse complement strand
CTTCTCCCTGATCAGGTGGTGAGAAAAGATGAGGTAACAGACAAGGTCTGTTAGGTCTTCACATCTCCTCTCTCTCTTTTCATCTCCTCTCTTGGCCAGGTGTTACTGAAAGGGAGGTGAGGGAGAAATGCCCTGGAGCTCAGCCCTGGTCAGCAAGGAGGAGGGAAGTTGTCTGAGTGGGATTTCCATTGCAGAAAGCATGCTGTTGGGTAGCTGAGGGGATGGGGAGGGTGCTACCCCACAAGAGTCAGGTTAGGGACAGGTACATAGCCAGGAGGAGCCACCTCCCTGTGACCCCCTCCACATACATATCCCCTCATGGTCACTCTGGAAAGAAATTTAAAGTGCTGCTCTGGCCAAGCCAGAGACTGCTCAGCTCAGCCTCATGAAGGTGGCATTGTTCCAGCTCACCGCAGCCTCAGGCGGAAAAGGGTTGCCTTGTCCCTTTAAAACAACAGTCTAATGTGGCCATGATTTAAGCTTCAGTATCTCCTTACAACATTTCATGAAGAAGAACATATTGTTAGTAATTAGAACAAATGTATAATTTTAAGGATCCACTCTTACCCCGCATCACTGTGTCTTTCAGGAATGCCCCATGTATTTGCCATTGGACATGACCAATGGTTTGTCTGGCTATGGTGAGAATACCAAATGCATGAAGAGCTCATCCATGTTCATGAGCATGACCCTGCTTAGTCCAAAGCCAAGTCCATGGATCACAGATACTGCACTATCACCTTCACTCTTCCCAAGCACTGTGACCAGCAAATCTGGACACAATGCTACAAGAGCCACCTCAGAGATTCCCAGGCCCAGATTTTCCCAGAAACACGCTTTGACTCATGGGGCCATACTCACTGGTTTGGAGGGCGCTGCTTCCTCCACCAGCTGTTTCCAGGTGCCAGTGACACTGATTTAGTGCCCTTTTGTGTCATTCTCCCAGTGCTGAGAATCTGACACCACCAATATTTCTTAAATGGCACAATGCAACCTATTAAGACACAAGGGGAAATTTGAGTGCCTGTGTTACCGTTTGATAAATAGCTATCTTACTAATATAAGAACTTGTCAACACTACAGATTCCACCAGTGTTTGAATCTGGGGCAGAGGAGCAGGAGAGGGACATGTGTTGGATTGAAAATATAAACCCTTAGACATGAAGAGTGGGAGGATGTAGGACTATATCTCTGTGACATCTTGGTCAGTCTTGGCAGGAAATCTTTCCCATTTCTCTACTTTTACTGTACTTGAAATCCAGTGAGGACCTAATTAAAATTAATGGAGAAATAAAATGTTGGGGGAAAGCAAGGCAATGTAAAAATAGAAACGCTAACACAAGAAAATATTAGGTCTCCATGAAGTCTCTTAAAATGCATTTTTTCAAATTAACGTATCAAAATACTGTTCTGGGACTTTCAGAAGTCTTCAGAGTATAATATATTTAAAAGACTGTGACAATGTTACAAAATAATTAATTTTATTTGACTTTTACCTCTCTGCAGAGCTGGAATCAGTAGCCAATACATAATCAGTTTCCCCATTAATCTCTTTACCCCAACAGTCTCTGAAGCAGGAAACCTTCTGGCCAGTGTTCAGAGGATGTGATGATGGAGCAAAGGTCCTAAGTGTTTTGGTACCCACAAAAATCACTTTCCAAAGCTGTTCCACTTCATATGTTCATGCAGTTTAATGCAGAGTGGGCAGCAGGAGCTGAGAGGATTTTTTTCATGTGGGATGTATCACACTCTGTGGCAAATGTGCTTAAAACTTTATTGTGCAATATGGCTCTAGTTGTCTTTTAATTCCATCCTGACTCATGACACCATTAAGGAGCGGAAAAGAAGAAAAATAAAAAAAAAAAGAAAGCTAAACAGTTTTTTAAAAAAATAAGGTTTCAGGCTCTGCTATGCACTCGTCATAAATACATCAGTATGTGATGGAGTCACTATTGGACAAGGTAAATTGGAGTGCATTAACCGTGTTTTTCTTTGGCTTTGCTTGTGCCTTTTTTCTTTTCCAATGTTTATTTAGAAGATAATTGCAACCACTTGACACATTTGTACCCTTGAGTTATTGATACAGGTTTTTAAGCCATAGGAACATAGTTGAGATCAGCAAATATTTAGTGAGATTCTTGTCAGAGAGGATTTTCAGCAAAAAGCTCATAGAAACTTTGTTGCTTTATATAGGTCGAAAATCTTTACAAAAATAGTTGTTTAGTTAATGAAATCCATACAGCCCATGGACAAGTGAGCAATGAACTGTCATTAAATTACCCCTAGCAGATGGATAGAAAAAAAAAATCCTGCAATGTTTTTGCAAGAGTGTGTTGAGGGCACCAAGAGCATGAAAGAAGGTCATAGTTCCTATCCCAATACACCTCATGAGTCTAACTTAAGCAATTGTTTATCTCCTCTGGAGTCACCTGGGGTGCCTGGTGCCATCATGAGCTTCAATATGCTATAGATGCAACCCAGACCATGGGTAGCTGTCTTAGGCACACCGCTATCCTTGCTAGGACTCTTGTGCTCCCCAAATTCCACCACAGATAGATATTTTTCTCTTCAAAACTCAACAACAGGCTGGGGACACAAATTTGAAGAGTGCAGGGGAAGGCTTGTGCTTCCTGGCCATAAACTTCAGCTATCAGTTGCAATAAAGACAAAAAATGGTCTTGTTTTACATGATTCAATTAAGATTAGCACTCAATCAAATTATTTGCTGGAAGCTTGTGAATTCATGTAATTAACCATGTGTTGAAGATAACTGAAATGCATCTGTAAACTACTTAGAAACACTTCTGCTTTTACATGAAGCAATCTCTGAAAAGCTACAAGATGATGGCTATAGTTAGGAACTTTGATTCCAAGTGACAAACTATTCCAATCTGTTAAGTCACTGAGGCATAGACAAATAGTGGAATGGGTAACTTATTTATTTCTTAATCCAGAGAGATTTCAGAGATCATCCAAGATTATACAGTTTTTGGAGATGAATCATGGGCAAATATAAAGACAGATTTGTCCATGAATCATGGACAAACATGGACACACCTGGTGCCAGCAAAAAATACATGCCCTAACAAGAACATCTCAGACTTGAACCTGAAGTGTGTCTTTAAATGTAAGAAAGTTCTGTGATTGCTTTGGGCCCGACTGCCCATCTGTGTCAGACTTGGGGTCTGGGACTTGCTCTTCAGCAGGTGCAGGATCTGCTGCCATCAAACCAGGACACCATTAGAGCAGATAGGTGATGCCATTTGTCTGAAGATAAAATTCACCTGGAGTACAAGGTTTCTTTACCACATATGCTGTCAAAGTATACGTGCGTGGACCTTTGAGTGAGAAAGACTTTTAGCCAAAACACTGCTTAAAGCAGCTGCGCAGTTTGAAAGAGAGCTTAGAAGTAAATATCTGTTATACATTTTTGATTATTTTTAGCTTGGTGCCATGAAAATTTGTGAAGCTGATACAAGAAAAGGGGTGCTGCAGTGTTAACTCTTTCCAGAATCTCAGCAAAACTAACTTTGCTGCTGTCGTGTTGATGTGCATGCATTATTCCTAACATGGTTTGCTCTGCAGCCCACAAGCCTTGCTGGCACTTTGAAATGTTATTTGGATGAAAAATGCCAGACCTGGCAATGCAGTGATATTATACACTAATAAGCAAATTCTGAGCAATGTTCAATAGGAAGCATTTTTTTATTTTATGAAGAATTCTTATTTAATGTATTTTTTTCTTAAAAGCAGTGATGCTATGTCATCCATAATAAATAATTCTTGTGCTCATTAATGTCTTTTTTATCAATTTCTGTTTCTAAATTATGGAAACAAGTTTTGGAGTTCAGTGGGAGACAGATGAATGCTCCAGCATTCTGCTGTGAATCCAGAGTATTTAGTTAAAACTCCTTGCACTATTTCCAAACATGTTAGAAATACTTTCATGGCAACGGACTACAAGGGGCTGTCTTTTTCTATAAAATTCTAAACACACACACATCCACACATTTTCCTTCCTGATTTTCTCTGCATATGTCAAATTTAGGCAGGAATTCTATAACACTTAGCACTTGCTGATGTAGAAATGACTGCCAAATGAATGGTTTATACTGGAATATCTCATTATTTATATAAGTATGTTACAGTATGGACATTTAATTTAGTTCTCATTCCAAACCCATGACAAGTCACTTTGACACCTTTAAGAAATGTTTCACATATGGTAAGATAGAGCACTCAAAACTATAAAAGGAAAAAAAATAGATTACTCAAATTAAAACAGAGATTTTTAAACAATCCAAGGAAATACTTCAAGCTTGTAATAACACATCTCAGCCATTTACTGTTTAATAATTTTAATGATGAATTAACATTTCTGGGGAACAAGGATGGTACAGTAGTTCTGGGAGCTGGCTATTTTAACTTCCAAAAGACACAGGGCAAAATTTCACAGGCATTAATGGAAACATCTTTTTTAATATAAGGAGTGAAAGCTTTCATAGAAGGTTCTGACTTGTTGTGCTGCTGCTGTAGATCTCAGCATGAGAGAATTCAGGCACCAAGCCCAGGTACTGAGACAGCCAGGCAGGGATATGAAACTGCACCTGCACTCCCAGTTACAATCTCATAGCCTTTCACTTTACAAATAAAATAGTCTTGTTTATCCCCCACTCTGTGAAAAATACCATTTTAGCTGAAACACTTTTCTGCCATAAAGCTAAATCAGACTACTTGTGTAATGGAGCTGGATGGAAAGTAGCACCAAAGCTTGATTTACTGTGCAAGCTAAGTGGGGAAGGGCTTGGCTTCAAAGCTGACAATTTATACAGGGCACTTTCTCTATGAACTGTGAGTTTAAGCCATGAAGTCTGGCTTTGGAGTGGCAGCTCCCTGGGTACGACCCAGATTAGGACAGTGAGTGGCCCATTTGGCAGGATGCCTCACAGCAAGGAGCACACACTAGTGCAACTGACTGTGAGGCCTAATAGGCTAAGTATAAGACAGTAACACTGGGTTTCTACCATGTGAAATCCACCTGTGAACCCTTTCCATGCCTGCTTGCTCAGCTTTAAGATACCTGAGGTGTGGGGTTTGTGGGTGAGCATGGCTTCAGCGAGCAACCAAAGCACTTGACATGTTGCTCTCTTGAACCATAATATTGCACTAAAGTAGGAACGATACGACATTTGGAGGGCAGAAAGCAAGCAAGCACACGTGGGGAACGGCCTCAGTTACAGCCAAATGGCCCTTCCCACCTTGGGGGAAGCAAAAAATTACCACTGACACAAAGACCTGAAAAACACGAAACACAAAGTATTTAGTGTGTCTTTTGCGTACATTTTTATAAAATAAATCTTTGACAACTCTTTTGAGGAGCAAGGGCTTTTAGCCAATCTGAATGACATTACCCAGTGTTACCAAAACAAAGATAAAATACTCTCAGCAGTAACTTCTGAAACCTTTTTAAATCCATTTCATTCTTTTTTTCTGCTTGTCTGGATCTCCCCTAACTCACATGTGCTCACTCTCCAACCTCATCTTCACCCCTCCATTATCACAGTGAGCTGCTCCCTTGACACTAACTAAAAGAATCGAGATTTTCTTCCAAGAGCATCTAAGAGGTTGGAGGGGAATGACAATGTCTTTCCTAGGGAAAGGACAATAGTTTTCCTTGGGATTTTTGTGTATTTTCCTCTTGATAATATATTCTGCATCCCTGAGAGGGGTGGATGCACCCTTTGCTGTCCCAAGCCCTTCCATTTGGAGAAGCAGCCACCACCCTGCCCATCTGGGAAGGCTCCTGCAGCGCACCACAACACTTTGTAGCCATGAGACCTACTGGAGTTCACAGGAATATCTCCAAGAAGGCCAGTGGGATAAGCTAGCCCAGGCAATATATTTTAAAGTAATCTCAAATCTTTAATAAGGGAAGTCGTTTTTTTTCCAAGGAGGCTTATGTGTATCCCAAGCCAGTCAATTTCTTATAAGGCTGATACTGTAATGGAGTACAAGTACGTTCATGCTAAATGGAAAATGAAAGGGGACTACCCCACATTTAATGAAACAAAACACAAGTGAGTCAGTCTTTAAATCTTTCACCAGATAATTTCTCTCTCATAATGTGCTCTTTCTATCCACTAATTTGACAGTGTGTTCTTTTAAATGTAGGTATTTGATCAATGTCCCTGGGTAAGCTCATCTGGCTGATGAAACAAAACAGAAATATCTAATGACAACATCTGGCACAGGTACAAACACAATCAGTATCTCCAATTTATCTTGAGATTGCATGCAAAGTACTCTGAAACAAAAACACACTACAGTTCTTCTATTTTTTGATGTTGAAAGGTTTTTAAAAGTTTAATCCACATGAAGCTTCTGCATTTCACCAGCCAAGGCTGACTGAAAAGTGTGTACTTTTAGAGGGCAACAGCATTATGTGTTGTTACTGCTAACTTCGTGCAACTATGTAGGGATTGGGTTTTTTTTTACTCTTCCTTATGGAATTCCTGTAAGTGTTTTGCCAAATCCTATGTAATGTTTAATTCATACAGCTTTCCTTTTCTCCTGTTTCTTATGTGAAGTCATTAAACTAAAACTTGAAATGGAAACTCATGTATCCACCTAGAAGGTTGAAGAAAAAAACACAAAACAGACCTGAGCAAAGTTAGAACTGTGCATTTGAGGAATGCTGATGTTATTCTGAATGTTTCCAAACCCGGCACAGTGTTTCTAGTATATACAACCGGATTTGTGTGCTGTTTTTAGAGAGCACCTAGTGGTTAATGATATGTGTTTTAAGCATTTAGTCAATCACAAACAATAATATATCTCTGAAATTTGTTCCCATTAGTTCCACCAAATGGATAAAAACAGTAATAATTTTTATGCCTGGAAGATTCCTACTGGGTAAGGTTATGAACTACCTTCTTGCAAGAAGTACTTTCAGAATACAGAATGTGTGTCAATTATTTTTACTTGGTTACTCTATTTTCAACACAAAGACTTCTAGTAGTTTCTCAGGTAGACTGGTTAATCTCTAATCCCTATTATCTTGCAAGTCAAATCATCTACCTCTAGTCTATCTGCCACAGTCCCTTCTACTGCCCAGCTAAGAGGAAAAAAATCTGGTGAACTACATATAGCTCTAGATTCAGTCAAGAGTGAAGAAGAGATAACATACTCATAGGTTTCTTTTTAGGGTTACATCAGCAGAGGCTCTGATGTTACTAGGGAGTGTCTGACTTAGACTGAACAGTGTTTTTGCTTGCTCTAGTATATCAGAGAGAACAAGATCACCGTCCTGTGTAAATGTGCTAGGGAATGTAGAAACACTGAATTAGACACGTGTTCCACTTTCTTTGTGCCTGAATCAGCCTTGTCAAGAGCTTCTTTAGAGACATAATAGTGCAATCTGTCATTCACAGAAAGGAACACATGGAGTGTAAAATGCCGTTACTGGAATTTATCAAGAGCAGCTTCCATAACCTGCTACATTGTAAAAATGTTCACATTTTAGCATGCCAACAGAGCTTCAGCATTGATGCCTCCAACAAATAGGAAGCACATGGCATATTAAGCTTGTTTCCTCTCAAATCCACAGTTCAGTTTTAGAGGATACACATGAAGAGAAAACCCAGTCATCAACTGCCCAGGTTAGAGGCAAGGCCTTTTCCTGTGTGACTGAAGAGGGGAGTCACATGCAGCAAATGGACTTGGCAACTTTCCCTTTTTTTTCTGGGGTTGAGCAGCCAACAGAAGATACCCAAAAAGTACTGTGATCAGTCAATAACCATCTGTCCATGAAAAAGTACGCAGTGTCAGAGTGAGGCCAGAAATGGGAAATTTCATGGGCAGGGTTGTTCAGCCTTTCTCAAAAAAAGACATTGCTTCAGGTAATCAATTTGGTTCTCTGAATCAGAGACAGATGAAACAGCACTAACAGCATACTGAATAGTCACATCATTAGAATGAAATAAACCTGCTTTGAACTCCAGAGTTTAGACTGGATTTTAAATCCTGCGGCTTTGCTTGGTTTTGACCCTAATGTATCAATTCAGACTAAACTATATTTGTACACGTTCAAAAGGATGAATCTTCTCAATACAAAATTAATATCTGAATCCATTTCTACAAGGAACTCAAAACACAGACACAAAGGAATGGAAAAAAACAGTTACCACTGGCGGTCCTGGGATTTGCTGGTGGTTCTCCCATTTTTGGGGGCATATTATTTCTATAGGCAGAAAAGGAACTTGCTTTTCTGATGTAGGTGAGCATGAATGCTTAGTACTTGGCATTTAGGAAGAGATAAACCACCCTGTATATGCGGTCCATTCAGCAGGTCAGACAAAGGCACACACACACACTCTCTGACATACTCTCTGTCTCTTCCTCTCCAGGGGGCTGGTGCCATCTTTTATATCATATATTACGTGTTAAATGTTTATAGTTTTTCCCCAATGCCTATTACCTATGTTGAACAGTGACTTTCTACTCTAAACCAATCTGTGAGTGCCAACATCACCATGAACATGGAGGTTAGGAAGGAGAAAGAAGGAGGACAGGGCATGCCCAAATCCCTCCATCTTAGAACTTCTGACCCCCATGTACAAAACTCAGACCCCCCCTGTACAAGGCCTAAAACCCCCCTGTACGGCACTCAAAGATTCTTCCTTTCACTTTGTGTCTACTTCTACTATAATATCTAAACTTTTGTGATTTCTTGTTCTTCCTGCAAGGTTGGTAAATTGTTCCATGGATTGGATTCAAAGCCACAGGGGTTTCCAGCTGCATGCCAGGGTCTCAAATGCTTCTGTCCTGGGCCCAGAACATCCAAGAATGTCCGAGGGACATTCTGGGTTCCGACACTTTCCTAAACTGACACTAGATTAATGTAAGGCATGGCAGTAGAGAGCATTAAGAGAAGTGCAAAAAACTCCCATGCTACACATTCATGTTTCAAATGTATACTGCAATATCCAGTTTCCTTCTGATTTTTCTTCTTCTTCACTGGCCTTCTAGCTCAAGTTGGTATGTTAATGAAGATATTACAGAAAAATCTCTTCAGTACTAACTCACTTTTTCACCAAGTTTTTCAACAAACAAGGTGGCAATAAAAGAATTTAAGTTATACATTAATAAAGAGCATGGCCCATAGTTATACCACAATAACATGAGCTTGTCACTTTACTGCATGTTTCATCATTTGTGAAAGAAATAGATCTGACTAGAAATACGTAGAAATAGAAATAAGTAGATATTCAGAACACTTTGTTTCAGCAAACTTCCCACTGATTTAATGAGAGGATGCAGGGAAGGCTCACACCATATTTATAAAAATATGAAGTCTGGATACTCAGGTGTGTGTGCATGTATGCATACATTATATATGTACATGTACAACACATAGAGGCACACAGAGAGAATTTTTTTCCTTTATTTTCCTGGCTAACTAGTTATTGAATAAAATAGAAGATTTTAAGGTGTAAAGGTTTGAACTTCTGCAAGAATTTTACCCTGGGTAATTCTTCAGTTTCAGTTCTGAGGTTTATCTGATTTTGATCCCCTGTGGCTCCCAAATTTCAAATAGCTCCTTCTAATTTACTGGGGATATAAGGTGTATCAAGCTGAACAAGAGACAGGTCTTCTCAGATATGGGTATTTTCTCTCTATTTTCACTCTTTCCCATTTTTGCTATTAATCTAAATTGGCACTCTAATGGTCAAAGCAACTACGTGCTGGATTTTAGCATAGAAAATACTGGACGGTCTTTCTCAAAAAAGTTCTATCCAACATACGAACTTGTTATAAATGATTATTACTAAATAGAATGTGTTTATTGTAAAGTTTATCATTAAAAGATAGGATTACTCAAGTTCTAACTTCTAATGGGAGTTTGGAGGGCAAGGGTTGACCTTTGGAAGTAAGGTTATATGGTTCTTTTGATTTGTTTACATGAAACAGGAAGGTTCTGCTGATTATTACAGAAATCTGCACTCTCCTTTCTGTATGTTAATGGAAAGTTTTTAGAAGGAAATATTGAGAGTTCTGTACCTAAAACAGATTTCATAAAACTCTACATTCTTGGCAGACTAGTTAGACATATTTAACTTATGTGTGCCTAATCTGTATTTTTACAGGATTTCTCTATCCAACAGTTCTGCTAGTTGTACATTAATTCCATGCAGAAACACACACATCTGGGTGTTAACATTTGTACAAGATTTGATGGGTTGCATATTTGCCTATGAATTTTCAGATGTGGGCAAAGAAAATATTATTTCTTGGGGACTAGATAAGGAAATAGTTTAAGTCTTCACATGACATCATATTATTCAGCATCAGATTATCAACCTGTATCATCACACAGTACACAGTAACTAGTTGTTCATTTAACATATGACAGGAAAGGTGTCTGCTTCACCAAATTGTACATATCATGATCATTTAAACTTTGTAGCTTCTATAGTACTTAGAAAAGTGTCCTTTGTGCTTAAAATGATTGAGCAAGAACCACATTATGGGTCTCCAGAGATCAAATAAGGTTTCTCAGAACCAAAATAAACACTTGTGTGTGCTTAATTAATGAAGGTTACATAATATCAACAATATCTCAATGCCTTCAATGTCTTGAAAGACTAGCACAAAGGAAATATACACAAGGAATAAGATCTTGCACTTCTTAGCTGCTTTTAGTGTACTCTTAGAGACATAACCAGAGACATAAATGTTCATCTTCTTGTCCCCAAGGAATAAAACCCATTTGAGAGCCATAATTTTATAATAATTAATAATAATGTGACTTCTCTTCTGAAAATGCTTGCCTGACACTGAAGAAAAAAGTTTTATGCATTTTTCAGAAACCGTTCCTCCTTGTGGAAATGCTGGTCCCGTAATACTGCCAAGATCTGTGCCATCCTAGACTGTCTGCCACTCTGTGTGCCGGATGCCTAACTCGTAGATGCCTGAGAGAGGTTCATTAACAAAATTTCAAACTTTTATTTTCATAAAACTCCTTCTATTTCTTATCTCATGGCAAATCCTCTTTCTTATCTCAACAGCTTCCAACCCTCCAGTAGTGTCTCACCTAGCTGAAAACTTCATCTTATTTAAGGCCAAAGATCACTGCAGTCACCCTGGGCTATCATCCAGCAATCCCTGGATCGTTTGTGATGCCTACACCCTCTTCTGGGATGTTGATGGGACCAAGCTTGGACCTTTCAGTTTGCATTATTTGTTCATTCTTTTTGCCCTAATCCTTTAAATTAATGGCTCCACCTTTGTCGTCTATATCCAAATGTCTCAAGAACAGTTTGGTGGATCAAGAAAACCATCTTCAGGCACATCCCTCTCCTTGATATATTCATACCACTCATTCACACCTGCCAGCCACAAATCCAGTTTGGCACTGAGAACATTTCCTTCCCTTACGTGCATTAAACATGCTCATTACATTACAGCTTTCACGTTATAATTCACATAACTCACCCAATTACACTTCTTTATTTTCTCTCTTCTAGAAAGCTGAGGCTCACTTCATGATGACTGTAAGGCCCAGTTCTCAGACTTCTTGCATGCCAAATGCTGCTGCTAACCTCCTTCCACTTAAAAATAAACAGGAACATATCACCCTCACCCACAACTGTATTTACTTCAGGATGCTGATTAAAAAAAAAAAAAAAAAAAGAGAGAGAGAGAAAAATAATTTTATTCTCTAAAATTCTTCCTAGACTTTGTCCAGCTTGTCTCAGGTTCTGTTCATTTCTTCCACCACTTGTCATATATGACTGAAATGAAAAAGAGTTCAAAATTAAGGTAATGTTAACCACATCACTCTGATGTGGTTATCTTACTGTTTAAGAAAAGTTTCAGATTTAAATAAATTACAATCTCTTTTCCATGAATTAAAATTAAATAAAAGTTTATTAAAACAGCCAGACTACATAAATACACATAAATTCATGTGTGCGTGTGTGTGCATATTTAATCACTTTAAAGACTAATTTCCTTATTATTTTCTACCCAGAGCAGGCAGCTGACAGAAAAATTGTAGTTGCACAAGAATACCATGCCTTGCAGCTCAGTGTCACTCAATGAAATATTCAGCCCTATGCCTAATATCAGCTTCTTCAGCAAGCTATGGTGTAAATGAAACAACTAAAAATTACTGCAGCAGAGGCTATAAACTCAGTTAGAAGAATGAAGAATTTCTGTGTCCCAAGATGGTGTGATGTTTAGTCCCACTTTGCAAAGGTGTTTGAACTATGTCTATTGCTAAATAAAATAGGGCTGACATCCCCTCTCTGTTCCTGAGGCTAAGTAGTATTTGTCACTAGGTCTTTGGGCCTTTTGGTGCCCCTATGGTTAAAAAAAAAAAAAAAAAAAATTCTTGTGAGGTTCTAGTTCTTAGTATCAGAGATAATATAATGGAATGCATTGTAAATTGTTCAAGTGATATTTTCACAACAGGAAGCCAAAGGAGGGAGTGGACTGAGAGCTTGGAAGGGACAGCAGAAACTTCTGGAAGAGTGTCAGAGGACTAGAATAGTGCAGGACAGAGGGAGTCAAATCAGGTGCCATCTGGTACAACCAAAGTTGTGCCTGGGTGCATGGTAGCAGCCAAATGGTGTGCTTAGCTCATGCCCCCTCCTCTTACAGTGTAGCATCAGTGTGTGCTGCCATCAGCATCTGCTTCCAGTGGAGATTTTGTGCCCTTATGCACCTTGTGTACACATGACGTGGCTGTTAGAGGAAATATGATGGGGGTATGGTACCCCAGCAGCACACAATCTCAGTCCTGCCTGATGAAGTGACTTAACTGACTGAAACCAATTCAGTGTTCACTGGGTTGGCCTTTTCTATATCTTAAATAAGCAAGAAAGTCAGTCTAAGTCTAGTAATAAAGTCCTTGTTTATATGGAAAATAAAACTGATGAAAAAAAAGAAAGGAATGAAAAGGGATACTTCTCTGGGAAGTAAAAGGTCCCCAGCGTATTTGAGCTGATTCAAGAACCTATGAAATAAAGCGGAGAAGACATCAAAGGACAGAGTCAGAACTAACTCAGCAAGAAGGAGGTTGAAACAAACCATAGAGGAAAATACAGAACATTGTCACATTCAGAAGTAGCAAATTTTCCACAGGAAAGTTGATCAGTTTTAAACTGATGTTATATGAAGTATCCAGTTTTCCACAAAGCTGCTCCTGTAGTTTTGATCTGTACACAAAACTTCTCAGAAAAATTGCAAGACATCACAAGCAACTAAATTGCACTTCCTAGTTTCTGCAAATAAGGCAATTTACTTATTTATTACAAAAGTTATTTGAAGTTGTAATGAGCTGAATGCATTCTGAAATTCTATGAATTTTCCCTTACAACAAATAATTGTTTTAGTTTTAATTTATACCGTCTCATTAGTTTTTATTTTTTTCCAATGGCAAATCATAGCAGTTATTTAAAAGGGAAAAAAAATCCCAAAACTGAAAAAACAGCAGCTAAATCCATCAGTATTTGAAATTAATATCTGTGTGTTACTTGCTAACACTACATTTCAGCTTGCCTCAGTTTTGCAGAATTTAAACGATGGATGTTTATGAGTATATTAAATAGCACAGACCATGGAAGATCTTACACAAGCTCTTTCTACAGTGAAGGGGAAAAAAGTCTACATGTCTGTGTGTAGTGCTTTGTCCCTAAATCTTGGCAAGGATACCTGTGTCTGGGGTTTTAGAGGCTGTACTTCCTTCCCTTGCCATGGATACAGAAAAAGAAGGGCCCCCAAAATCCTCTTGTGTCATTATGCACCAGGAAGGGGACATGAATTCTCTCACTTGCAGGTAAGCAGGATAGTTGGTGGCTGCTGCTAAAATAAGGGATTTCTTGTCATGGCGATGACATATCACCTTTGACAGACTGCGGAAGACTTTACCAGGCTTAATCTATCTGGAAGACTAAAGGATGTTAAGGACGAGCCTTGTTTCCTCTCGGCAGACATGGGAGCTGAGTATTAGAGCCCTCTAGTGAGGTTTCTCAGAGTGCATCCCTGCCTCCAGCCTGTGGGGCCGAAGGAATCTCTTTCCTTCCTCGGAGAGAACCAAAATTCCCTTTGGTGCCGCAGGACATGGCCGGCGGTTTGCTCCCTTTGGGAAAAGACCCCGCGGGAGCGCGGGTTCACCTGCGCCGCCGCCACCTGAGCGCCCCAGAGACGCCGGCGGTGCCCCTGGCCCGGAACCTCCCGGCCGCCGCTGCTGCTGCTGCACGAAAGGTGCCTGTGCTCGGCCCCCGCGGCGGGGATCGCGCACCCACGGAGCCACAGGACTGTGGCCGAGCCCCCGGAGCTGTCAGCTGCCTGGGGAGGGAAGGCAGGAGTGAAGAGAGGGCAGCCTCTTCCTAAAAATACTCCCCGGTCAAATCTCTGTGAGCCAGGGATGGAGATGGTAACAAAAATGCCTTGAATCAGTAGGAACAGTGAACAATCCTCGTGCTTTCCTCATCATCTTGGAATAATCAGCGGAATTAACTGAGGTCGAGGAAACAGGCTCTTGGGTTAGTTGTGGGAGGCTGTGAGAATAGGGGGCAGCCATTAAAAGAAACATGATCGCTATTCATCAACTCGGAAGAGGGGAAAGGAGGGGAAAAAGGAGACCTTCGTGGCTGGAGCTCATACCAACCTGGTCTATCTCTGATCAAGAAGATCCCTGGAAACAAGAAGTTTACAAATATTGTCAAATTGATGCTTGTAGTGTGATTTAAGTTGTCAATCCCGCAGAAGCCCACCAGAAGTTTAGATTCAATACCCTGCATTTCTGGCTAGTTATTGCCAATCCCCTAAGGCAGAAAGCGCTCTCTTTATTTTAACCATATGTGCCTTTTGTTGTTGTTGTTGTCTTGTCTGTTAGCTGTACACTTTGTGCCGAGAGAGTCCCCTCGTGCCGCGGAGCATCCGAGGCGGTCCCTGCGGCCGGGAATGGGGCGGGGGCTGGGTGGGCACCGGCCTGGGCCCCCCTTCTGTTTCCCCATGTCTTTTCTCCAGTCTTCTGTGGACTCGGCGGGATCTGTGGGAACACCCCAGATAAATATCCATGCTGGGGTTAACGGTCGGGAGGGTGCTGATGGCAGAACTGGGTGAAAACTCAGCCCCTCGCCCGAGATTGAGAAAGAATAATATAAAAGTAATCAGAACCGGCCGCATTAATCGGCTGGGGGGGCTATCGTGTTTCGTGGGGACCTCGGGAGGCTACAGCGCCTTGAGCTGGGGACACAGTGCCGCCCCCGGAGTCCCATTTCACGGGGGGGCGGCCGGGGGGCGGGGGCAAGAATGTTCACCGAGGCCGACTCAGTCACGTCCCATCAGGCCCTCATCTCCTGATTAATACATCTCTTTCGAAGATGTTACTCGAGCATCTCAGGTCCAGCCGACCGGGAAACCGGCTCCGCGCTGGAGAGGAGCGGCGGAGCTACGGGCGTGGGGAGCGGGGCGGCTCCGTGGGGCGCAGGCTCCGCTCCCGTCGGCTCCCAGCAGAGTCCCCCAGTCCCCAGCACCCCGCTCCGCGCCCCGCACCCACCAGCGTTCTCTTTCAAGCGGAGTTTGTTAGCATAATCAAGTTACCCGCTACATATCTGAAATCCTTGACCCGTCCCCTTGAGGAACGGTGCATTGCGCGCAGGAAAAGCTTTGAATTATTCCTTTCCCCCCAAATCAGGGAACAACAAGCAATTGTTGTTTGTCTTAATTTAATTGTGTGCAGTGATCATCTGCCGTGCTTTCTTTTTTCAGTCGACACAGGAACTTAGTGCCATCTCTGATGGGATAGATTCGGGTTTTAAACAAAACTAGAAAATAAATAAAAGTATGAATAAATAACGTGAGGGCGGAACAACCCGCAGATCCGGGTTACAAAATTGCCCCTGGGAATCCCGGGTGAACTTTGGCCACCTAAAGAAGCCCTAGTCCCGCCACGAAAAAACTTGTGAGCTAAGCCCCAGGGCTGGATGGTATGAGGCAGGTAGGCCCAGTATCGCAGCAAAGGTGGCTATGATGCCTTTAAAAAATAAAAGAAAATAAAAGAAAATAAAAGAAAAACCTAGCCGGAGTAGCAGCTTCATTGCGGCAGGCTTTTTGTCTCGGTAAACACCACAGGTTTTAAAGGGAAAGCATATTGCAGTCCCGCCAAAAGGAAAGAATTTTTTTTTTAATTAAAATATTGTAAAATAAAGTGAGGAAAGAAAGAAAGAAACGAAAACTTGGAGTTGTCTGTCATTTTGCTTGCTCTCCCTGCAGTCCTCGCCACGGTAGTGGACATCTGCGGGGAAATGTGTTTCTTTCTGGCATGTGGAAGTTGCGGGGTTTATAATTTTTTCGCTACCCCTGCCGATAAAAGAGCCTTTGGAGGTGGTCCTGTCTCCCTGCCGAGCCCACGGCTGACTGGCAGGAGCGGACGTGTCCACAGCCCTGTGAGAGCGGGTGACAGGTTTTTCCCGAGCCCAATTCGGTGAAAAGGATGAGGTCCGCAAAAGCAGCCGTCGAAGAGGCTGGGGAAAGGCGTCGGGCAGCTTGGGTGAATCGGCTCCTGTGTTTAACAGGAACGATGCGGGCCTGCAACCTCCCATACAGGCTGTTGTCTACAAAGGGACAGTGAAGGCAGAGCCGAAAAGGCGATTTCCAGATAACTGCAGCTCTACTTTGGCACTCACTCGGGGGCACGGAGCAGCTCCATGCAAGGAAAGGCTCCTCGGAAGAAAACCGCCCACCCACACCCCGTTCCTCAGCCAGACTGTGTCACAGCTAATGAAAGGAGCGTCGCAATAAAAAACACCTTTTTATTTCACTCATGTTTCCCAAAGATTGTGTTGACACTGATGGCCTCGCACGCTGCTGCGCGGAGGGGTGAGGCGCTTACCGAGTGGGCCTCGGCAAAGTGACAGCCGGGCCCGGAGCGGGTGAAACCCCGGCCGTCGCCGCCCGGCGGCAGCGGAGCCGAGCGAAAATTTGGGTCGGCTCAGCTAAAACTTTCCACGACAGCTAAACGGGAGACAGCTGGCAGTAGACAGGCGAAAACAACTCGTCGGTCCAGAGGCAAATGTGAGCAGGCGATTCGCTCCTCCTGCCCTGAAATATAATGTCAGGGAAAGAGAGCCTTCGTAAATGCTCAAAAAAGCTCCTCTCCTGATCGCCTATTTCGCTCGCAATGCACTACAATGCGATTCGCCCTGCGCCGCGGCTGTGTTGCCAGTATCTGCTCTGACTTCTAGCCACGTAGGAAAATTTTTCTCTTTCCCTAAAGATAAAAGCAGTTATGCAGAATTTGGATCCAGATGTCACTAATTTACGATTGCTCTAGGACGCAAGCTGATACAGGGTGCCCAGGAAGGGGGTAGCCCTGCCTCTGCCCAGCTCTCCGGGAAGTGAACTTACGTTACATGCAAGCTGCAGCCCGGCTAAGGCAGCCTAAAGTGAAAGCGTCTACGGAGGAGCTGGAGTGTAAACTCTGTACTCACATTTTAGGGTTCTAAGAAAACTCTTTTTCAGGTCTAAACCTATGCAACAGGTTTTGACATCTCCTTTCCAGCTAGGGCTAACAGCTGCTCCCGTTCAGATTTAACCACTGTAGTTGTGAGATAGAAAGAGAGGAAGAGGAGTCAGGTATATCCCTAATAAACGTGGGGCGACCGAGCGTGGTAGCATGGAGGAGGGAAACACAGCTCAGACCTCGCTAGCACTTTTCATTATTTCCACGGTCCCCGTTGCGGGAGGGAGCGGAAGGCACACGGTGTGTGCGCGCAGAGGTCGGGGACGTGAAAGGGGATTTGTGGTTTTGTTGCCTTTTCTGCTCAGAGCAACCTTTGAAGTGGCGCGGTTGTACCGTCCCGCCGCTGTTGGCTACAGCTGCGGCTATGAACTATCCAGCCGCTTAGGTTGGCTAGGAAGCGCTGGGATCGGGATACTTTCGTTTACAAACAAGCACAGTTTGAATCCTGCAGAGATCGGCCGGTTGAGGCACTAAGTGGTTGAGAGCTCATTTGGTAAAAGAACGCAGGGAGCATCATGCGAGGGGACTTTACCGACCCGTCACCAACATGCTCGATTTTGTTTTAAACGAATTTGAGCTGTTCTTTTCTCCGCCTGAAAAAGAAGCCTCTATTTTCCGTCCCCGGAGGATCCAGGGTGGGAACCGCCCGCTTGCCACTGCTTCCTTATAGCAGCATTCGTGAAAAGGCCGGACGGACAGGTAGGAGGACAACGCAGCTTCCACAGCGGAGTGCGCTCGAGAAAGTACGAGAGTACGCCGCGGATATACACAGGCGTTCGGACATGCTGGGAGCTGGACACGGTTGATCTGCTGCCCCCCTACCCCGCCCTCTTCCTCCTCCTCTTCCTCCTCCTCCTGCCTCCCTCCCCCGCCGCATTTCTCCCGGTCGCAGCCCTGGCGCGGCTTCTCGCCGGGAGTCGCCGCCACCGGGAGCCGCCGGGCTGCGCGCCGCCGCCCCAGCCTCGCCTTCCCCCGGGGACGGCCGCTGCGCCCGCTCGGGCCGGCACGGAGGCTCGGTCCGTCGGCCGCGGAGGCTCAGGCTGCGAGGTGGGGAGCCGCAGTCCGGTGTCTTGTGGCTTCTCTAAATCCCTGACGCGCCGGGGCGGCTAAAAAGGTACCGTGGCAGGAACCCATAATTGCAGAGACCTCTCCTGTCAGGACTGCAAATACCGTAGAAGGAGCTTGTGGGATTAATTATTATTTCTCAGCAAAAGGGGAACATAACAGGCCGTGGAAACTACCCTGAGTTTGTGGCCGGGAGGCTCCTCCCGAGTGCCCTCACCTGGGCGATCCCCGGCGCCAGCCTCCGCCCCGGCGGTCCCCTTTGGCTGCCACCCCGTGCGCCGCTCCCGAGGAGGCACCGCGGTTCCCTACAGCCGCTCATCGCACTCTCTCACTCGACCTTGCAGCTTGCACGACCTCTCTCCCTCGCCTTTCACTTTGTGTAGACCGACAAGGGACGGGAAATGATGCGGGTCCCTGCCCCGCAGAGTCGGTAAACTTAAAACGCAGTGTGCAAAGGGCACGCGTGGGTGATAAGGGTCCGTTTAATCAAGCAAAGTGTTTCTTTCTAACTTTTACACTTTTACTCGTGTTCCTCTCCTGGAACAAGCTCTGGAAATCCAGCATAAGTAAATGTCCGGCGTCCAGTAATCACAAATGCCAGCGCCCTTCACGCTGGAGCGTGGTGGGACATGGCCAGCGATTCATGGAGAGGCAATCCCTCTCCGGCCCCGTATCATCGTGCCTTCTTCTCGCTCCCGGGCAGGTACGAGAAGCGTGTAATGGGATCCCAGGTCACGAACAGGGTCTCCATTGTACGTGAGAGGCCCCTTCCTTATAAAAACTCTCCAACAGTGGTTACTGGACGCTGGGGAGAGGGTCTGTAAGGGAACGCTTTTAGAAAGAAATTTTTCTGCAAGGGCTTTTCCTGCCACGGCAGCTGCGGGTGCCAGGGACGGCAGAGCCTGCTGTCCGTCCGGAGCGGCAGGGACAGGATGGGGCTGCGGGATCCAGACGGGACGACGGGGCCCGGCCGAGACAGCGGCTCCGTCCCGCCGCGCCGCAGTGCCCCGCGGCGAGGAGCAGGGGCCCGGGCTCCGCGCTCCCCCTCTCCCCCGACGGGCGCCTGCAGCGTCAATCACGACGGAAATTTCTCCCTCGCTAGCTAATATCTCAGCTCTCAGGGCCGCCTCTGAGTGGATCTGAGCAATCTGTCAACCCAGCCGGGGAGCCACCTCAAAACAGATCGGGTTACCCCTGATTGACAGCGTCACCATGGCAAATAATTTGACTAAAACTATTGTCTTCTCCTGGCAGTCCCCGGGTCAGATAACCGGACCAATCACAGCGCGGATAATCACTTTTCATGCCAGCTTAGAATAATATTATTAAAAAAAAAAAAAAAAAAAGGAGAGAGAGAAAGAAAGGGGGGAAAACTCCGAGAGGGAGAGAGGAGCGAGTGAGCAGGGCTTTACCACTATATTATGTGGGATCTGGCGGTGGGGGGTGGGGGGGAAGCAGGGAGATCCCAAACCGGCGGCCGAGGGGGGTGGGGGTGTGAGAGCCGCGGCCGCTGCGAGCGCTGCAGATAGGAGACAAAAGAGGCACGAAGTTACTCTCGCAACTTGGACTTACAAAAACGAGGCGGCGGCCGGAGGGAAAAGCCGCCCGCGCTCGGGCTCTCGAGACTTTTTTCGTCGCTCTTCGCATTTTTTCCCCGGCTCCCGCGACCGCCCCGGGGCCGGGCGCCGCCGATGGCCGCGGCCCCCCGCGCCCGGCCGTGACGCCCAAGCGGGCCCCGCCGGGCGCCGCCGCCCCGGGGCCGGCCCCGCATGCCGGGCGCTGCCCGCCGCCCCGCGCCGCTCCCCTCTATGCGGCCGTAGGGCGCGCGGCGCGGCAGGGCTCACCATGTCGATGCTCCCGACTTTTGGCTTCACCCAAGAGCAAGTGGCCTGCGTCTGCGAGGTGCTCCAGCAAGGCGGCAACATCGAGCGGCTGGGGCGGTTCCTCTGGTCCCTCCCTGCCTGCGAGCACCTCCACAAGAACGAGAGCGTCCTGAAGGCCAAGGCGGTGGTGGCCTTCCACCGGGGCAACTTCCGCGAGCTCTACAAGATCCTGGAGAGCCACCAGTTCTCGGCGCACAACCACCCCAAGCTTCAGCAGCTCTGGCTGAAGGCGCACTACATCGAGGCGGAGAAGCTGCGGGGGCGACCCCTAGGGGCGGTGGGCAAGTACCGGGTGCGCCGCAAGTTCCCGCTGCCCCGCTCCATCTGGGACGGCGAGGAGACCAGCTACTGCTTCAAGGAGAAGAGCCGCAGCGTCCTCCGAGAGTGGTACGCCCACAACCCCTACCCGTCCCCCCGCGAGAAGCGGGAGCTGGCCGAGGCCACCGGCCTCACCACCACCCAGGTCAGCAACTGGTTCAAGAACCGCCGGCAGCGGGACCGCGCCGCCGAGGCCAAGGAAAGGTACGGCTTCCCACGGCTTCCCCCGGCGCCCGCGGCTCCCCGACCCCGCTGCTCACCCCGAGTCTCTCTATTTGCCCTGGCCCCCGCTGCGGAAGGCTCGCCGGGAGGGAATGGGGGCTCGCCGCTTCGGGGGCGCCCAGAGAACCAGAGGCGAGCGAGCTGGGCGCTCGACGAAGGCGTCTGTGCACCAAAAGTAGCCCCGGGAGAGGCGGCCGAGACCCGTTCCCGGCCGACACCCCACTCCCCGTACAGCCGGCGCGGCGGCCTCGGGGCAGCCCCGGCTGCCAGGGACGCTTCACACGGCCTGCGACGACTCCTGGTTAAGCAGCGCTGCCGCCTCCTATCCGTCGCAACCCGGCGTGGAGCCCAGCCAGGAGCCGTGGCCGGAGGTGCCCGCGCGGGTTCGTGGCCCGTCAGGAGAGGCCGGCGGCGGCGGGGCCCAAAGGCAGGGGCTCCGCGCCCCGCACGGCTCAGAGCGTGTCCTTGAGGGTTCCCCGGTGCAGAAAGGGGCAGCCGGGGGGCAGCCGGCAAGGCGTGGGTCTGAACCTTGGTAGCAAATATGTCCTCTGTCCCGGGCTCCTGGACAAGGACTGAGTGGAGCAACTTCCTGCCTCACTCATGACCTTGCAGCTCTTATTCGTTACCCAGCAAGGTGCTCATGAACGCACGTCAATAGGTGTGTGTTCTTAGGCCGAATATGATTCTGCATTTGTGTTTTTCTCGTTAAGTGGAGGGAAGGGACCATTAATCGCCGGGAAGAGGTTAATGCCTACATCCCTGGCTATTCGGGATGATTTTTCTACCAGCAGTCCCTGTGCCTTAGGAAGACGGTTCGAAGAAACAAAAAGGGTCCTCTTGCTGCGTTCACTAGCTCACTGAACTGCCCGGTCCCTACAGGCAATCGTACGATCGTATGATCTGCGCGGGTAATTAGCGGATCAAAGTCCTGTAGACCCGTGCCTCCGAGGAGAATTCTATCTTTGATTTCTGCCAACCGTGTTTTGGAAACAGGCAGCGCCGCGGCTGCACTGCCGTGCAGCCCCGCAGATTCGGGCACAGATTTGCTCTATTCATTTCCCGAAACTGTGCTAGCGCTTTAATTTTCCTTCAAATCCTCACAAGTGTTGGTTTTACGAGATGTTAGAGATCCTTTTTATTGCTGATAGCAGGGACTCACCTTCAAATATCCAAAGGAAATGAAGGTTACACTTATTCCATTCCTTTTTTTCCCCGAGGAATCAAATTTTAAAGGTCTCCAGAGACAAATAATATTTTTGACATTGAAAAATACACTCAACCTAATATTACACTCCAGGCGTTTGAAAACAGACCGTTCATGTGATTGCCATCCACTCAAAGAAACCTGTTCAAACAGAGCTTTCTTGTCTATTTTTATTTTTTTTGTCACTAAGTGTCTCCAGCCACATCATGCAGCCCTTAGTGAGGAAAACCCGTCAGCACAATAGCTTAATTTCTCTCGACCAAATCCTGCAGGATAGGGCCCCTCTGCCAGATAGTGTGTTACAAAACTTCCGCATAAGCTTTTAAATAGGCTTGCACTGTCTTCAGTAGTTCAGGCAGAGCGGTGTCTAAAGTATTTCTACGAGGGCTATGCAGGCCTCATAAGCCTTGCCTAGACGGCAACCCCGACCCCTTCTTGTCACTCACATTACCGGGAAAAAAAAAAACATTTATAGATATATAAATATATAGAATATATCTGCAAGGGCTTGGCCCGCCTCCAGCGATTTCTTGGTATTTACCCGGTGATGAATTTCGAAACTATGTCCTGCCTTTCCGAGCCTTTATCGGCAGGCGCACCGGTGGTGCCGGCTGCCCCCTCCGCGGAACCCTGCGAGGGTCATCCTAGCTGCGCCCACGCCGCTCCAGGAGGGGACGGAGGAGCAGCGGCGGGCGTGGGGAATATTTCCCGAGAGGGCCGGGGAAAGCAGCGGGTTAACTGTTCACTTTCCTTATCGTCCATATTGGGCTATGTTTAGAGCTTGAAGCTCAGGGCGAGGGGAAAAAAACCCATGTCCAGTTACTTAAGCAAAAGACTTTCCCTCCTGATGTGAGGCTGTTCTGCTGCACGGAGCCATCCTGCCTGCAGCTCTCCGGGCTTTGGCCTTTTCAGGAGAAATTATGGCTGAACACCTCTTCAGCTCCTAGAGCAGTTTTAAAGTTAAAAAGTCTTTCTTTAAAATATCTATTTTTTTAAATAAAGTCTTCTTCCCTTCCATTCCGCCCCTTCCTCATGCTGTGCAAACTCTTTGGACACAGAAAATTACAGTTTGGCAAAGTGACACTTTCCGCGGGGCTGGTGGGAGACTGTTCACAAGCTCAGCGGACCTTAGACCCAAGTACCAGATGAAGAGGTCTTGGAGGTTGGCAGAGTTTTTAAACCTACAGTTTTTGCACTCCCCTCCGCTCGCTGCTCCCTGGAGCCAGCTCCCCGCCGCCCCCGCTCCCGCGGTGCGCACCCCGGAGCGACGGCCACATGGTGATTTCCCTCCCTCTTTTGTGTTTCCTATAGGGAAAACAACGAGAATTCCAACTCCAACAGCCACAACCCGCTCTCGGCGTCTATGAACGGGAATAAGACAGTTTTGGGGAGCTCAGAGGACGAGAAGACGCCGTCAGGGACCCCGGATCACACTTCCTCCAGCCCCGCGCTGCTGCTCGGCTCCAACCCCGGGCTGCAGCCCCTGCACGGCCTGGGCCACCCCCAGGGCCCCAGCGCCATCCCCGTGCCCAGCGGCGACCCCATGCACCATCACAGCTTGCAGGACTCCATTCTCAACCCCATGTCATCTAACTTGGTCGATCTGGGCTCTTAAAACCGTGTACACGCTCACTCCTTCGCGCCAGCCCTCCTTTCCTCCATTTTTCAGTGTTTTTTTTTTTTTTTTTTTTTTTTTTTTAACCTTTTTTCTTTAATCTTACCAGGGACTTCGAAGCAATGACAAACACCTTAGTGGAAGTGTTGTGCCCTTTGGGAGCAGGCCGGCTGCAGGTTTGCAAGGTAGTGGACTCTGCTGTGGGTAGCTGATATTGTGAAAAGCCTTAAGGGTTGCTTACAGGCGTTTTCAGGCGTGTAAGGACTGTTGGAACCGTGATTTTCACGGCAGGCTGTAAGGCTGATAGTTGTAGCAGCTCGTTCCAGCCTTAACTTCACAAATCTCTCAGTGTTGTCACTCGACTGGGCCGGTCTGTATGGGAAGAGGCACATTGTAATATTTTTTTTTTTGGGGGGGTGGGGAAGAAAGGGGAACGCAAGGCTGCTCTTGCCATGCCTGTTTGAAAGTTACACGTCGCTCCCGTTATTCTATTGTAGTTATGTATCCGTGGCAGGTGTACGATGTACAATTTCAACTAAGATTACAAAAGCTGTAGTCAAAATATAGCAGCAACACGCGCTCTAGGCAGACTCTGTAACCTTCTTGTAGCTGATGCTATGCAGAGAGACAGCTTCTTTGACCTCGTCCATGTGGTGCTTTCGCCATTTGCTGGGTGGGAAAGGAAGTGATGGCCCGGCTCCGGCCCGAAAGAAGGCAGAGGTAGATTTTCCACTCGGTGTGCAACGCGGGCTGGAGCGGGCTTTAAAAAGAAAACAGGAATTGCTGCTCAAGTTTAGACCTAAACGACAGTATCAACCGCAAGTCACTCACCTTAGTTTTGTTTATTGTTTATATTATGTGAATACATTCTTTGGAAAATATTTCTGCTTTTATTTTATAATAAAATTTAGAAATTTAGCTCGGCGTATGGCTGCTTCACTCGCCCGCAGGGTGTTTTCGGGTTCAGTCCTTAGCGGGGCAGGGCTGGCGTCCTAATGGGGACGCCGGGGAAGGCAGTGTCGGGTGGTCAGAGCCCCGCCACCCTGCCCGGTTTGGCCCGGGCACGTCGGGGCCCTTGCCGGCCCTGTCCGGGGAAGCGCTGAACGCCGGGAGCAGCTGAAGTCGCCCTGCGGGAGCGGAGAGCCAAGGGCACGGGGAAGGACGGGCGGTGCGAGCCTTGGAAGAGGAGAGCTCGCCCACCTGCTCTCCGAGGGCACGGCCGTGCAGGCTGCGGGCTTTTCTGCCCCGGTGTCCGCCTGCCCCGGCAAAAAGCCGCCCCCTCTCCCCCCCACCTCGTCCCGAAAGCGGGTGGGCAAACCGAGGGTGGCCGGACCCCGCTCCGGGGTCCAGCACGTCTGGGTGGCAAATGCCTTTCCTGTCCCTGCGGGATGCTGGGAAAGGGATTTCTCTGTTCCTCTCCTTTTTCTTTCTTTCTTTCTTTCTTTCTTTCTTTCTTCTTTCTTTCTTTCTTTCTTGCTTTCTTGCTTTCTTGCTTTCTTGCTTTCTTGCTTTCTTGCTTTCTTGCTTTCTTGCTTTCTTGCTTTCTTGCTTTCTTTCTTTTTATTTTCCTTTTCTGTAAGCACCGGTGGCCAGAGAGACAGGCAGGTTGCTTGCCAGTTTGCCCCATTAAAAGAGCGCAGGACTTTTGCAGCTTGCACCCTCGCTGTCCGTCTTTGCTAGAAGCCGAATATGTTATGTGCTTAAAATGTTCTCAGAACTTCCAAACAGCTTTATACCTTCATTTTTGGTCTTTTAAAATCTTCTTTGGAATTATTTTCTTGTGAAAAATAAACCAAGAAAACGATTTGACTTCAAGCGGCATAGAAAAAATGTGTAGATCAGCAAAGATCGTGTCCAGGTTTCAGATGCTGGCTGAAATTTCAATCAGTGGGAGTGTTGTGCGGGCAGTGTCCTAATTTGATGTAATCTGGGTCTGGATTAGCGCCTCTGTGCGTTTGCGGATGCCCGCTAAAAGCACATTTCTCTGAGGTCCCATTAAAAGTCTATCGAAGGGAATGTATGGATGTCGGTAATGGGGAGATTCGGTCTCCGAAAAAGCTCTCCCTTAGTCGCGGTTTTCTCGTTATGCTGGAGTGCAGCGGGGTGCAATATTTTATTGGAGACAATGCGGTATATTCGGGTTTATGTTTCCCCCGCTTCTGCATTTTGGTGTGATTTTTTCAGCAGCAGCAGAGATGAGTTGGCTGATGCCTGTGCTGTGGGAGCATACCAGTGTGTCCTTACGTGCATTAGGGTCTGAATAGAGGATCCTGTTATTTCCGTTGAGAGGCATCTAATAATTTTAGCTATGGATTTTAATTCTTTGAAAACAAACATTTTGCAAGTAGAGGAACCACTGCTTCCTAGAGCTACAGAAGATCTCTGCTCCCTGTAAAATAACACACACAGTGGTGCAGTATGGCAAAGAATTAATTAATTGGACAGTTAATTATTTTGTATTTTTGTACATAGAAATGAGTTTAGGAAGGAAAACAGAATGTCTGGGTTAATAAAACATGGCCTCGAAACCGAAATAAAGCCTTAAGGCTTTGCCCGCTGGAGAAAGAAAAAATGAGAAAGAGTAAAGCCAAGATGGGGAATATTTAAAGAGGCAGTATGAAAACAGGATGGGGTTTACGTGATTAATAAAAGGTCATATTGCACAGAGGAGGCAGAATTCGATCGGGGAAAGCAAATGAAGAGTTGACACGGTGAGAAAGGCCCTTTGAGAGAGTGGGGTCTGTAAAAACTCATGTACGTTTCAGTGAGGATCACTTATATATGGATGAATTAAGAGACAGTGAGTCGCTGAAGCCACTTAAAGATGGCTAGAAACAGAAATCATGCAGTAAGAAAAAAATTCTGCAGGTCAATCTGGCATTAAGGATGCACACAGCTCAAAGCCCCTATGATGGGACGTGTGTAATGCAACCTGAAACCCCGAACATGTTAAAACTCATTTTATCAGACCGTACTTGCCTTAGTACTGATGTTTGGTAAATTAGCCCAAATCCCTCCAATTTTCCACGCACAAAAAAAGTTCCCGATAGAGGAATATGCCGAAACTGACGTGACTAATCCTTGGTTTTAAATAGATTAGTTATGATTCACTAGCATTAGGTTACATGGGACATATCTCAGGGTTGGCTGTTCCTGGGGTACCCGCATGGCTTTCAGGGCATAAATAAAAAGACGGTTCGGTTCCGGCAGGTTTTATCATGAAACTTCCCCTGGCTACCCTCGAACTGAGGCCAGGATGTGGCAGACAAACTGCACGGCAGATCCCCTTTAGCTTGGACAATCTGGGAAGAACCGCACTCTCTGTCTGTCTCATAGGCACACAGACATACCTATATGTACATACACACCCATATATATGTATGTGTATATGTAATATATATGTATGCAGTGATTGACCTCAAAATATAATCTTACCAAATTACACAATGTAATTGTGCATTTGTAATTCAGCATTTGCGGCCCAGAAAATGTAAATGGAGTCATTCCTTTAGATTGTAGGATGCTGAATATTCACGTGTACTAGGGCAGAGGTTCTTTTCCTGCTGTATTTTGTTGTATGAGCGCTCACGGACATGGTGCTGTGCTGAAGAGACCCATGAGAGAAATAGCTCATTTGAGACAGAAAACAGCTCTAGCCTTCCTGACAAGGCGCAGCTCGTCCCTCTGATGGGGAAATACTGATGGATGCGATGAGAGAGCATCCCGACAGGCTACTGGATATGCGGCACAATTTCCGCCAATTTTCTGGGGACAGGTAGCAAGTTTATAGGACGAAGAGCCTTTCCTATGAATAGGAGACCGTATGCCAGAGCTTGCTGGTTGAACACCTTCCAGCTGCGAGCCCTTCAAGGCCCTTGGGGGTAATCAGGACTCTCATCTCCAAGGCTGGGTGGCTGCATTTTCCTTTGGATAATATAAGCCATTTTGGAGACACTCGACGTGATCTACACGGGAGAAGTCGCCCGCTTGGCATATTTTTGCTAGCTACCTTGGATAAAGCTCCTTTGCCCCTTCTCCCCAGACCTGGTGCAGCAGTTTGGGCCTAAAGAACGTCTCAATGTGTTTGAGGGGGGCTGCTGTAGCCCCGGAACCAAAAGCCTTGGGAGTGCCCCTGACTGCCCAGCGATGTTTGTGTAAGGCACTGGGGTTCCTGTTACCAGACCCGGAAACAAAATCTCTTGCCTTCTTTAGGAGAAACAAATGCAGCCCAGTATGAGCAAGCAGGCTTTTGCCTTGAACAAACCCTCATTTGAGCATGACAAATAATGTAGGGGGGTGGCGATGAAAACACTGGGCACTGGCCCTAACTGCAGAGCTCTTTAACTTCTTCTGCTTAGTGAATCAAAACGCTGAGGGTCAGGCAGCCAAGAAAAATATACTGAAGGGAACTTTGAGTGCTTCAGTACACAAGGAAAAGGTGAGGGTTTTGTCTGAAGGAGAGTAGCTCTGGGATTTGGAAAAAAATACATAAACCTCGGAGCTGAGCTGCGGGATAACCTTCTTCCTATTTTACTGCGGGGAGCGGTGCTCAAAGCTTCCCCTCCATGCATCAAGGAGGCGCCTCCTTGCTCGGGAAGAAGGTCCATCTCCTTGCTATTAAAATAAATGGGAGGAGGGGATCGTTTATTAGCGACTTTTTTTTTCTTTTTTTTTTTCTTTTTTTTTTTTTTTTTTTTTTCCCCGTGATTGAGTAAGAACACTCCATCTCCAGGTCTGAATATCAGATCCGCCTTTATCCAGAGTCCCAGTGTGCAGCTGGCCGGCAGACCACCTCCAGCCTAAGCCGTGTAAGAAAAAAAAATCCCCTACTTTTAAACACTACCCCGCCCCCCCCCCCAAAAAAAAGAAAAAAAAAAAAGCAGCAAACAACCAAACAACAACAAAACCAAAGCATAAACAAACAAAACCAAGAAGACCCAGTCAGACACACCAAAACAAATTGGGACCTCACCAAGAGTCTGGGACGGAGAGGCTGGTTTAGTGGACATAAGGTGGACAAACAGGTAAAATGTCAAATCAGCACACAGTACTGGTAAGAAAAGGACGGTAGGAGAGGAGAAATCACTTGGAAAGATGAAAATCGCACATGTGCTTCTGATGACCCCATCAGATGCGAAGTCCTCCAGGAAATACATATTTGAAACAGCCAGGAAAAACAAACATGCCTTTTATAGACTTACTTGTCCCGCCATGAAAAATGCAAACCTCGGTATGGTGCGTGTGTACCCAGGGGGTGGGAGGCAGGAAGGGGGAATAGATTTTGTAAAGAATCCGTTGAAAGCTACCTTCATCAGGAATATTCATTTGCTTTGCCCTGCTCTCCAAGAATAGGCTGCAGCGTCAAAACCGAGGCAGCATTTGGAGTGTGAGACGAACATCTGAGTCTGAAAAGTGACTGTCAGGAGCTCGTCTGGGTGTGAACCCAGGCAAGACTGGCTGGCAACATGGAGAAAGAAAAAAACCGGGGTGTGTGGAGAGTTATGAAGAGGAACTTTATTAAGTCTACAGTTTTTTGCAAAGCTGGACAAATTCCAATGAATTATATTGAGAGCGATTTCTAGTCGTGCAGGAGTTTGGGTCTGGGCAGAAGTACTCCCAGCCGCGCCGTTCCAAAGCGATGTAGACGTGCTGGAGGTCGAGGGAGAGAGCAGGGAACTAGATCAGAGAGCACTTTAGCAGTAAAGGTTTCACCGTTCCTCACCCCGAACCCCGACCACCCTCTCCACGGAGCCGAACACGGTGCGGGCAGGCTCCGACGGGACATCTGATCCCGCTCCCCACTTTTCTTCCCTTTCTTTCCCACCTCCTCCGGAAGGTGAGCATCTGCTGTCCCCGCGGCGGGGCTCGGCTTTTGCCCGGTGCTTTGGAAACGCCGGCGGCAGGTGCCCCGGGGGGAAGTGGCCCCCTCGGCAGCGGGTGGACCCACGCGTGGGGACACGCTGTCCTTCACAAGGACGTGTCCTGCTCCCCTTCGCCGCCCAACGCAAAACCGGGGGAGCGGGGCAAGGGCACGGCCTCCCCTGGGCACAGGGGATCCTGGAGCCGGTGAACGGGGCTCCCCGGGTGCTGCGGGGCCAGGAACGGCCGTGTTTCCCTCTGTACCGTGACATACTCGGTTACGAGCACGGTGCTCGGGCGAGCATCCGCAGCGCAGTGCACCACGCACCGAGCGGGGCCACGTCTGGAGCTGGGGAAAGGAGGGGACATAGAACAATTATTAACAGTTTGGGACATCGTTCTTAAGAACGTGTCAAGAGCACACCCAAAAAAATATCAACAACTGGAAAGTCAGGACGCTTAGGAAACCTCCCTGATCCAAATGAAAACAGACGTGGGGCAGAGACGCGTTGGAGCGCTGAGTGGGGCGCGGAGCCGGGCGGCGCGGGCCCCACGGGTAGCCGTGGAGAGAGTGGCGTGGGATTGGGGTTTGTCTCTGAGCAGGTCACCTAGCTGCTTCTCCGAATTAGTGGATGATCCCACCTCACTGGCGCTTTTAGCAGAAACAAAGGCGGTCAGAGGGAAGAGGAGTCGCTGACTGACACGGGGCTCTGCTGCTGCTGCGAATGCATGCGAATCCGGCTCTGTCTCCCCAAGCGTGTCCAGAAAATGCTTTCCCTTCTATAGGTGCGGCAAATCCCCGAAGGTGTGGTGTCTTTACGGTATGGTTTCGTTGGGAGAAAAGCCCGAGATCCCTTTTAGCTTGGAGGGGTCAATTTATTTTTTCTTTTTCGGGCGAGACTGGTATAGCCAAAGCGACAGTGTTTCCCACCTTATCGGGTATTTGAGATCTGATGGCCGGTCTCCGAGATGCCGTTCCCGAGGGGGATCTCCGTAGGTGGAGGGCAGCCAGTCGCTGTCCCGTAATTACCCTAAATCGAGTGTATTTATCACCTGGCCTAGTGTCAGTGGGAAGGGGCATTGCCCCGCTGGGGCACAACGGCGAGCTCTGTCCGGGGACGTAGTCTCGCCAGCCTGCCCTTGACCCCCGCCGCCCTGCAAAGACACAGAAGGCCCCTGCGATCGGCCCCGAGGGCGGGGGGAACGCAGTCCCCCGTAAGTGCCCAGCCGCGCCCCGACTCCCCCTCCCCGGGGTCGGCGCTGCTTGAATGGGCTCGCCGGAGCCGGGGTAGCCCGGAGAGACGCAGAGAGCGGCTGCGGTGTTAGAACGAGGGAAGGCTCAAGCCTGCTGCCTACCCGCTCGCTTGGCATGCATTGCCATTTCGATGGTATCTGCTTTTGGAGTCATTTTATGGCTGGGGGAAATCTAATCCAGTGAAGAGAAAGGAAGAGAATACTGTTGGCATTGAATGAACTCGGTGTGGTAATTTTCGGGCAAATGTGCGAGTTTCCATGCCAAAGCTAAGTGTTTTCTCGTCGGGTCTGCTCATATTCTGAAGGGAGGTGAAGACACCATTTAAGAAATCCAGCTGGTTGCAAATCATACATTTAATCTCTCAGCTGGAATGATTTAATGGATCAGTATCGAGTAACAGCACTGGAAAAGTAGCCTCCTAAAAAAACAGAGATAAATCCTGATTGAATAATAGTAAATGAAAACCGTGGATTACAGCGACTGCAAGACAGTATTTTCTTTGCAGTTTTCGAAAGATGCCCCCTCAGAGGGGCCAATCGAGCCGACAAAGCCCCGCGTGCCGGTTTGATGTTGGCGGGGGCAGGTCCCGGCCGCTGCCGTGCCCCCGCTTAATCCGCCTGGGTGCGGGTTCCCCACTCGCTCCTCAAGCCCTGGGCACCTTCCGAAACAGCTTGTGCGCTGCGCAAGCAGCAGGGACAAGCTCTAGCGCCGGCGCTCGGTGGCCGGGCGAACGCCGACATGCCCGGGCCAGAGGCGGGCCTGAGGCAGGGGACATCGGCGGAGGCAGCGCGGGGCTCCTCCTGAGGGGACCGTCAGCCCCCAGCCGCGGCGGCGGCCTTGCCGTAACCCACCCGTCTGCCTCGGGCCGGCCCAGGGGCCTCGCCGGGATTCTTCTTTTTCCATCAGAGAAGACGTAGAGGGGGGAAGGAAATATTAACGACGGGAAAAGTGGAATTTTTCCTCGAAATGTGAAAACAGAAGAACAAACCCGTTGCCCCTCTCTGTCATTTTGGGTGGTGTGAGAGACAGAAGGAGAGGGATCTGCACCCTGAAGCAGTATCGGGGTGGCAGGGAAAGACGTGGAGCACAGGACCCGTCTTCCCGCTCTGCCGCAGCGCGGTGCCGGTGGGACCATCGGGGGTCGATGAAGCGGCGGGGTCCCCTCCGGCCACCGGGGCTCCGGGGGCTTTTTTAACCCTTCTGTTGTCGGAACTTTAAGAGCAGTTCGGGCAAAGCCGTCATCGAAGACAGGATAGCGGGCGGGAGTGCAAGAGCACTTGACTCGCCTCCCCTGGCCGAGGAGAAGGTCATTACCGCGCCTAATTAAAAGCAATTCCTCGGTTGGCGGCTGCTTCCCATTTGCATTAACCCGGGAGTTAGGCTGGCCCTCACCATCCCTTCCGTGTCGCCGCTCGGACCTCAGGGTGGGGGGCTGGCAAGCGGGACCACGGCTTCTGACCCCAAAAGCCCCACGAGAGACCATCCCGCACCTCGCTCTGCCCTGCGAGCTGGGTGAGGGTAGAACAGGACCGAGGCGTCAGCACACGCATGGCCGCTGTCCGCACACCCGTGCGCGCTACCCGAGCTGCCCTTCTTGGTCCTGCGACGGCGAGGGGCCGGGGATTTACTAATTATTATTATTATTATTATTATTATTATTATTATTATTATTATTATTATTATTATTATTATTATTATTATTATTTTCTAAAAACATTTTATTATTTCTTCACAGCTCGGAGTAAGAGGGTGAGAGGTGAGTTTGCGCTCACGTTTCCCGCTGTTTCGTGTTACCGACCCTGTCACCGTAGGTGAGCGTGCCCGCAGGGCGCTGGGAGGGGGTACCCTCGGAGGGTAGGGGCACACACTTTTGCCTTAGGTTATTTTACTGCGGACAAAGATGAGCGGCTGGACGCGGTAGCGCGGCAGGAGCCGCCCTGCAGCCCGCCCGGCCGGGCCGAGCAGCGTCGCCCTTATAAGGAATGTAATTCAAGGGCGAATGTCGTCAGCGCGCCATTAGCACATTTTTGTCATTAAATGTACTACACTAGTAATAGTTGTTTATATTTACAGGGCATTCTTGAACGCAAATCACATGCTCAAATCATCCCGAGATGAATGTGGAGCCGGTGAAAGTCAGTACTTTCCGAGGACGGTTTTGGTGGCAAAGGCAGCTCGGGTCAAAGCCAGTTTAGTTTGCTGTCACCTATTTTTAGGTATAGAAATCTAAAAGAAGTTAAAGAAACGGGACATAGAAAAAAATCTCAGAAAGCATTGTAAATCTCAATTTATTTTTTCTTTGTTCGCATAATCATGAACACAATCTCAGCCTCTTTCTAAAAATCTTACTGTGTGTATGCACTGTATATTAATCTGAATCTAAATTTAAAACCATTACTTCATTTCAGAAGACCTCTCCAAAACTTTTCTACCATTTCAATGTCTTACAAGGTTTTTACATAGAAAGTTTGTTAAAATTCTAATTTCTTTTTCTGCAGGTGATATGGACTTTGACAAATTGATATATTTCCTATTAATACTTTTTGCATTATCATAAATTTATTAGTATAAGCTTTTGACAAAAATCTCCACCTGCCTGGTCTGTTGAAATCATAGCTACTGTCACCCTGCTCATTTCTGTAAGAGAAGTAAAACATCTATTCTGAAAAGTGGTCATTTGCACTAACCAGAAAACAGTTGATAAGAAATCTGAAGGACTCAAAGGTGCTATTTAACATGTTACTTTCAGTCTATACAATCACTATGATTACTTTTTCTATTAAGTGACTCATGTCCAACAAACATGTAAGTGGATATGTGTACAATTTCTATTTAGATACAATATGCTTTATGTGTGTTTAATATTATTAGTAACAGTATAGATTCATGGGTGTTTAATGTTATAAGTAACAGTATAGCTACAGAAATTAAAATAATAAATTCTTTCTAAAGTATTTGAAAAATATTTGTGTCTTTTCCTTGATTTGTTTTTCAGCCAAAGGCTAAAGCCTGGCCCTGTTCTTTTCAAAGACAGTGACAAAGTTCCCACCTACACCCCAAGGAGAGTTTTTTCATGGACTTTGGATCAAGTCCATAGCATGAGTCAATTTAAGAAGTGGTTAATTCTCTATCATAGAAATGTACATTGCCTCTGCTTAAATTGCATCTCGAGGATTTTTCCACCCCCATATTCTAGGGTCCTAGATGAAATTATTTGGTAAAAATTTCCCTGAAATTGGTCCAGCCCTCTCTATCCTTCCCCCACACCACGTACTTACCTCCAGTTTGGGACCTGCTCTAGGTGGTACCACTCTTACACAAACCCATTATTTTTGCCCTCTGACCTGTCTTCCCCATAATCATTCAGCAAATGTATAAGGAGATGCGGGGAGTCACTGGAGCCCCAGCAGCAGCACCAGAAAAGAAAGACCCATGCTCCCCATTCTTCATTTCTGGCATTAACTCCCCTACTTTCTTCACTCTGCAATCTCCCCAGCCTCCCTTCAATGAATATGCCCCAGGACATGTGGTTTTACGTGAGTAGGAATGACTTTAATGTCCTCTGCAAGTAAGAGAAAATGCATCCACCCCTTGCCACTCACCACCAACTAAAAGGAAAGAGTCAGGGTCTCTTTGGATGCAGTCCCTTTGGAAGACCAGGCTGTTTGGGTACATTCATTCAGTTGTAATGAAAACAGCTGACTTTGACTAAGTCATCTACTACCAAATTCTCCAAGGACAACAATGCATCCAGCACCGGGCAGGGGCAAGGCACTGCTGGAGGATGATGGGCCCCTCCTGCAGCCTGGCCACTCCCAGATGTCCCCCAGCAGCTGGTGCATGTTCGTATCTGCCATACCTATCTCTCTCTGCTCAGCCAGCTTCAGCAGGGGGGGAAAGGTGAGCCCCTTGCTGCATTTTCAGCTTGCTGTCAGTCTGTGCTCCATATAGTTTGGCTGGACCCCAGAGCTCGCCTGGGACTCTTCAGATCACATCTGTGTTTGATTACATCTGTTTGGAGCATCTGTTTATGTCTATCTGTGGCATTATAAAGGAATCTCTGAGGCCTGTTTTGTTGTGTCATGCAGAAATGAAATGGTGTCAGCAAGTCAGCGCTGCAGCACCGTCAGGGACCCAGCAACCAGAGCAGAGCCCAGGGAAGTGAGGAGAGGGGGCCACAGGGAGGAGCACATGGATGGTTGGGTTTTATCCACCAACATCAGCGCATGGACCCACCGCCACCAGCACTCACTGACATTTCATCTGCAAAATCTTCGTGTGTTTATGTATGTCCAGAAGAGACATTGTCATAATTAATATTTCCCCATTTCTTGCAAATCCCTACTGTCCAAGGAGTGAATAAAGCTGGGTAGGTGGGAAGAGTTTGTACATTTGTGTGTATTTCCCAAATAATGACTTGGAAACCTGTGTTTGCTGGTCCCAGTGCTTCCTGCTCAGGTGTAAATCACTGGCATCTCCAGCTGGTGCAGCAGTACTGGCTGGGGAAGACCAGAGGGGAAGAAGTGAGGACAGAAGCCAGACAGAGCTTATAGAACTCAGCATTTATTTATGGCATAATAGCAATTAATCTCACCTTTTAACTTTGTGGCAACTGTATCTAGTCTCTGGTTACATGCAACCAGAAACAAAATCACTGTGTACAATCAGGTCAGTGACACTGATATTTCATAAATCTTCTGTCATTTACAAACAGGTAAGTTTTATCCAGTCGAAATAGGTGGTGGAAGGCAGCGCTGCATTTTTTCTGTGGTTGTGTTGAAATGGTGGATTTGCAAATGCAGTGGGTTGGTTTTTTTAACTAGCTGTGGAGACCTAATTGACAATGCTTAAAAAAAAAAGGGGGACAAAATATTTTCAGGAACCCACACTCAACTCTTCAAAACAGGCAAGACTGCTAATCTGACTGTCCATTGCAGAGTGAAGGTCAGCAAGAAGAACACCCAGTATGACCTGTGTGCTTCAGGATACTGGTACGGCTACAGGCACCTGTAAGCAAAAGCATCAGAAGCATTTTACAGCTGAGCAATATGGGACAGGGAACTGGCTAACAAGCCTGGAATTCCAAACTCCTGATAGCCCAGTGTTATCTCAAACACCTTTTAAGACTCATTTGTAGATGAAAACTCTCAGCCAAAAGAGCCTTATAAATTCCTTGAGCATCTGAGAAAGACAGGTGGAAGTGTCACTGACATATTTTCCCATGTGCTTCATCAAGTCTTGCCCCCTCTGCCCATCAAGTTTAGCGTTGTCCATTGGGGCTGGCATTGCTGTGACCTCTGAAGAATGCTGCTATTAATTACACAGCTTTGCTCTCTCACACTGCAAAGCCACAAACCTGTATTTTACCTTTCACTACCATCAGCATTCTCTACCACAATACAATAATAGTTGCAGGTTTTGTGACCTGATAGGACATAGCACAGTGTACAGTTAACATTTCATCAGAGCCTGTTTACCCAGAATTCCCCACCATTTCCAAAGAAATGGTGATTTGGGCAGAGTTTCACTGGCAAAATGCTGTCAGTAAGTCATTGTTTCTGTGATGAAAAAAAATCTTGCAGTTGATGCACATGGTCTCTAAGGGGTGCTCATTTCCTTTTATTTGTTGATAGAATTATTCCTTCTAGAAACAAATATGGCTTCGAGGAGAAATTGTTTAGCCACTCTCATTTTATTGCATGGCATTCACTGATTAAGTCCCCTGTTGCAAGCTTATACTTTACCTTTCAGTGTCATCAGTGATGGATCTGTCCACCTCCAAATATAAAAGGAGGCACCCATAAACATAAGGTATAATGAGCTCTAGAAGCAACAGCGTCCAGTGCTTAGATTGTGAGTCTTGTTGGCACAGACTTGAAAAATGTCCAGGTATCTGTTCTATGCATATGGGATATTTTATACTTCTCTGTCTTTACTAGGGAAAAGACACACATCCTGATTTGACCCTGCTGAAGAATAGATCCCCTTAAATATGTCTTACATTTTATGTACTGTTGTACAAATTCATACCAATCTCTTTGCTACATCTCAGACTGCTTCTGTTGATTTTCCCCAAAGTTTTGCCAGTTTGTCCCTACAGTTCAAATAATACTGTCCTTAATTTAACATAATGAGGCAGTGGAGTGGGATCACATGACAGCTATTTCAACTATATTATGAGATAAACAAACATCCAAATCAGTTACCACAGCTTGGACTGGCACAGCAATGAAATGAAGAGGGATATCCACCCTGACATTCACTAGCTTGCCTTATTTTTACTATCTATTAATTACTTTTCATAGACATCTTTATGCTAGGTTTTTTTTTTCCATTAGGCAAATTTCATATAGTTAATTTTTACCAACTTTTTTTCTTTCTGGATTTCTTTGCTTCATTCTCAATTCAGCAACATTTCCTAACCCAGTGTAATTTCAAAGTGTCAGTGATATGCATTGTATTCCCTCTAATTGTTAATGAAGATATCAAAGATGATGTCAAATACTGCTCTCACTAAATACTCCTTTCTTTCTTTGATACACTACCATTAACCCTGATGATTTTTTTTTTTTTAGAGCCATTCAGGCATTTTTGCAACTTCATGCATTCTCTCAGGAATTTAAAATTAATTTCCAGGTAAGCTTTTACTATGCAACTGTCTAATAAAATGCACATATTGTATCTCTTTCAACATCCAGTTTTCGGTTTAGATAGGAAAATGAATTATTAGTTTTCCATGTCAGGATTCTTTCTTGACAACCCTATTGTAATCAGTTTGCACATGTAAAAGAGGTCCAATGCTTCCCTGAAGTCATTATTTTATTGCACATGTGGTATAAAACAAGGACTAACTTTAAGCCCCAGGTATGAGGAGGATCCAGGAAAGGTGACAGCAGTGAGGGAAAGTTGTCATGTGGAATAATTAACTTAGTGCATGAATTGTTTTGACATGGGCCACTACTTGTAATTGTTTTTCCTAGAGGATTTCAACATTTTCCCCTCACAGGGGAGGATAAGACCCTTGGAGTTTCCAGGACAAGGTTTGGGTTGGATGCACATCCATGGCAGGCTGCATACAGTCAACAAGGCAACCTCAGAGTGGAAAACTTTGTAGTAAAAACTAAGAAAAATTCACAATAAAAATATTTTGCTATCTGAAAATACAGAATAATATAATCAAGAAAGGACAACTTCCTGGGGAAAGAAGGGGAATAAATTCTCAATGAGACCTCAATTAATTTTTTTTTTTTTTTTTGGCAAATATCTCATCCTGTTCCTTCCAACATCAGAGATTTATCTCTTAATATACTGATTTCAAAACGACATGACTCTAAACATCCCATTTATAGTAGGCTGGGAGAAGCCTCCTGGAGTAACCAGAAACCATAGGTTAGAAAGAAGGGAGAAGTGTTAATGATAAGCAGGGTACATGCAGAATATTTGAATGGACCTCTGGGACTATGAAATCTAAGCATCAAAAGCAAAGTAAACCAAATCTTTAAATTTTTTTTGGCCTGCATGTCAGTGGAGACATCAATTCTGCACCAGTCAATCATATTTTACAAAAAAAAAGTCTTTACTAGTACCAAAAACTAATTTCTTATCCTCTAGCATCTTCACTTTCTATCATTTGACAAAAAAAGACATATATTTGTTCAGCTGCCATAAAATTTGGCAGTCCACTTGCCACAGTTACAGGTCAGACTGGTCAACAGGCCCTCCTACGTGCCTCTTCTGCTTGCCTCTTGTGCAGCTGGTCTGACTTCCACAGCACACCGTCAGGGGGCATGTATCACCCAGCGCCAGATTTTGGCCCCCTTCTCCACTTCCCCAAGCACGCTGACAAGGGCCATCGGTCTCCAAGCCGATTTTAGCCTTGGAACCTGCAGCTGCGCAGCTGCTCCCCAGACCATTCCATTACAGCAGGGTTCCTGTCTGCCCCAGCTGCCCCATGCTCAGCCTGCTGTAGGCTGGGGTCCCTCATGTTGGGAGCTATTCCACAGTTTCCAGCTGTAGCTTTGGGAAGAGAGAACCAGTCCCAGGATTCTGGGGCTGACTGGAGCCATAGCATTGCCTCCTCCAGAGGACCCCTCCACGCCACAGCGTCCCGCTTCCTCCTCAGTTCCTTCAACAGCCGCTGCCACAGTACCTGACACGGAGGAACACACGCGGGCGTGAAGCTCGCTCATGCAAAACACATAACGCAAACACTTGTCCGTCACCTCTTTGTCCATCGCTCATCTGGCCCCACGGAGTCAGCCCGTGTCTCGACCGGGCCGCTCCCAGAGGTCGCAGGGGTGAGCCGGCAGGGTGGCGGTGACCGGCAGGGTGGCGATGACCACCGGCAGGGGTGGCGGTGACCGGCAGGGATGGCGGTGATGGGCAGGATGGCGGTGACCCAGCAAGGGTGGCGGTGACGGGCAGGCTGGCGGTGGCAGCGCAGTGTCCCGGCGCTGTCCCACCCGCGGCCGTCCGGCGCTCCCCGCCGCGGGCGCTCCCCGCGGGCGGCGCGGGGCCAGGCCGTGCCCGCAGCGCCACCTGCTGGCCACGGACGGGCACGGCGGCGGCGCGGGCTCCGCTGGCTGCCGGCGCGGCCCCGGGCGCGGCCCCGCGCTGCTCCGGGCACCGCGCGGCGAAGAGAGGCGCTTCTGCTCCCCTGGCAAGCGCTGTCACAGGCGCTCATCAGCTAATGAGGGTTTTCCACCCTTATAGGCAGGCGGCTGGGAACTGATTAGTGGGATTCTAAAGAAGAAAAACTTTGCGATTCCCATTCTCCTGGTGTATTAATAAACCCCAAATTTTATGATACAATGATACTTTATGACACTTGAGAATCCGTTAAAGCTTAGTGAAGATGTCACATTCCAGACATTTCATCCCTGTATGATTTAGACACCTCAGATTAACGACAGCAGGAGGTCTCACCCGTGATGGCCTCAGGCTCACACATTGCTCACGCCCGTTGCGTCTCAGTAGCACCATCAAGAAGAAAAACATCTACAAAAAAAGATGAGAGGGCCCCAGTTCTCGTCCAATTCTCATTTCACCTTCTCCAATTCTGAGTTTCTCAACTGAATCAACTCCAGCAGAGTTGCTCATCATTTAAACCAGGGTGAGAGCAAAGTCATGGGTTTTCTGGTCCAGAGGTGAGACATGAGACGGTTGTAACAGAGGGAGTGGGAAGTCCTGAGGAAAAAGATCTGTTGCTGACACTGCTGCCATGGAGACTGGAGACTGGACAGGGAAGACCGGGGCAGTCTTGGGAGTGAAGGATCAGGAGCCAATCGCAGGTCAGTGCAGAACATTACCTGTTTATTCAGGTGAGAAGAGTCAGCAGTCCCAGTCCAGCTGGCTGGTGATTCTCAGGGCTGTTTTCTAAAGCACTTTTTTCTTAGGAACACAGGAATAGGCACACTGTATCAGGCTTAGCCATCCAATCCACTGGCCGTGCCTGACACTGACTCATTGAACATGCTGCAGAGAGAGTCATGGGAACCCTCTTGTGTCAGTGCCTTGCAAATACCTGCTTCATTTCTGTGCCCTAAGCAGGGACTAGACCCCAAGGCAAGGGGTTAGTTCTAATCCATTTCAGTAACTGCATGTGTAGGAGTGTTACCCAGTTCTTGCCTGAGATTGCTAGCTACGGTTCTAACTTCTCTAGGTCACTCATGAGGGCCTAAGGATGCTCAAGTCCAGGTCATTTGTGCACACTCTTTCCAGCCTCTTTCCCTAGCTTCCCACACATGAGAGCAAATACTTCCTCTGTTAAAGTGCTAGATTCTCATCCTATCACCCAGTTTCTATCCAGTGGGTGATGGTTCACATTGCACACTGTGTTCTTAAATGCAGAAACAGATGCTGTTCATGTATATTTCATTGAGCCGACCTGTTATGCAAACCGAGGCAGTGACTGATAAAGCTCGCAAATTCCTTTGTCCATAAATTCATGACGTGCCCTACATTCTGCCGCCATGCTGCCATGCACATCTCAGCCCTTCTGGTTAAAGCAGCTTCTCCTTGAACCTGGCAAATGTGACAACTGTTAAAATATGTTACATTGTCTGTAGAAGTCACGTGTTCTCTATTTCTAAATGAGTTAATGCAGCTACAGTTTAAATTTTTTTAAATAATCCATTACCTGCTTAACTGATTAGGTGTTGACATTGATTTCATTTGAGTATGTTGAGGAGGTCTTGTCAGACCTTGTTAAGCTAGAAATGCTTCTGCCACCACTCATACATGACAGCAGCCTCATTTTCTAACTTAATGGCATTGGCTTTATTAGGAGTGCATTTGCCATCACTCATCTGTCCAATCAGAGCTCTACAGCACTTGGCAGGAGCTGCAGCAGGGAACATTTCTCTTCTGTAATGATATGTAGGTCAGTCATCCAACACAGTATTTAGCCTCCACTGGGACAGGTACAATGGCATGAAGCCAGCCACAGGAATTTGCTCTTAGAGGCAATTTAAACAGAGTTGAGTGCCCTCTAGCTCAGCTATCCAGAGATCTTAGAACTTAGTCCACAGTCACAAAGGTCATGAGTGTCTAGCACCACCCTTGTTTCATTAAAGATAGATGCATCAAATTGAATATCTATGCTGTTAGGTCATAGGAACTATCAGGGATTGCTTTCCCTTTAAAAAAACAACCTTTTAACAGGAAAGCTCATAAAAGTTTTGCATAGCTCTTATGAGATCAGAGTTTAGTCCAGCATGGAGGATCCCTTTGCCTTTATCATCTCTCATGCTCCCATTCCTTGCCCTCACTCCATGCTATGAGCTCACCCCAGTCTGGAAGAAAGAGTGGTTGTGTAGCTGTGCAATGTTACTTAAATATGTGCCAATGTAGTCACTCTTAGCTTATGGCTCCAAATACCCTCATGTCCAATGACAGAAGGAACAGATTTCCTTTTCATGCTCAAAGCTTGACTTAGCATCCTTAACAGACAAATGACAACAGACCAAAAAATATTTAAGCAGTCTCGGACACCTTATTAGTATATACATAGAAATGAGATTAAATGTAACCAATTTAGCAGCTCTCAGGTCACCAAATCCCCTCTACATTTACAAAAACCTCAGGCAGTACAGTCCATTGGTCAAGACTTGGTGCAGGAGGGTTGAGAACTCAAGCATCTGGTAGCAGAAGAGCTGAACATTCACAGTTCTTGCTAGATTCAGGTAAGACCATGTAAGACAAAGTGTCACAGTGTGAAAATTCAAAACTGTTGCGGTCTCAACTGACGTTGAGGCATGATGCTAGACTGCAAAATCTTGCACTTCCATTGCCACAAAAGGAAAAGACAGACCATACCTTCATGTGGAATTAGTATCTCCAAGACATGTTTTGTCCTGCATACTGTCAAAGCCTGAATAGGGATACAGAGTGAAGTAATTATTTGCTACCTCTCTTTCAGTACCCAACCTTTTTTCTTCTATCATGTGGCCAATAGTTTTGTGTGTTCATTATAGCTGTGAGATGTCTCTTCAGAGCTGATGCCTGTATTGCATCATGAATTGATTAGTGAAGCGTTTGACTGGGATATAGGTAGAGCTTTGTAACTCAATGGCAATCTAAATCCAAGAAGGAGGAAACCAGACAACACTGTGGATAGTCACAGGCTACAGAGAAGAAGTTCAGAAAGCCCAGGGCACAGGACATATAAACCCTACTGCAGTATAAATACATCTGTTACTTTGACTACAAAAAATAATATAAGTCTAGATTGTCTGAACTGGACTCTGAACCTAGCTCAGGAATGCATTTAAGTTCCAGAAGAAAGCCTGAGCTGCCCAGTTTTTAGCACTGCCAGACTCTCGGAGCACCTCCACGCTGTGTGTCAAAGCACCCTGTCAAGCTCTGTCTATGCTAGCAGAGCAGAAAAAGGGCAAGAAACAAAGGGACAGGCAGGAGCTAAGGGCAGGTTGGGGCTCTGCCCTCCCAGCTGCATGTTCTGCCCTTAGTGCAGGATTGTCCTTGCTCTTGCCCTCCTTCCTGTCCTTGTGACTTTGCATTCCCAGCTATGCAACAAGCCAACCTCAGCAAAAGAGAGGAATGTGACACTCACACAAGTGTCTGATAGCCTGGAGGAAGCTTCTGGGGTGTAGAGTCACAACGCTTCAATGCAGTAATATCATATGTTCTAATATTTTAATATTCTAATGTTCTAATATTCTAATACTCTAATTCTCAGGTGACTCAAAGCACCTGATGTTGTGAAGCAGAAAGAGTTTTCAGATATTCTGCTGCCCTACATCTAGCATGTTTTATCTCTTCGTATTTTCCCACACAAACTCACCCGCTTTTTGGATTGCCTTCTGGAGACTCCATCTATTAACTGTGCATTTGGTCTGTCTGACTCATTTAGATGCACTGGGTCTTCTTCCTGGAGCTAAAAGGGCTTGTAGTTAAGTGTTGCTGTACCTAAATTAGGTGACTTGGGTCTGTTCATATGTAAAAAAATTATTAATTTACCTTCATTAGGATCAACTACTGCCTTGCTGCCTTCTGGAAGAATATTGCTCAACCTGTCTGAGAACAGATGTTTCAAATTGCTTATGGTTTCTAGCTCCATATATGAATTGTAAATCATGGTCCAGATTTACCCTGAGTTCAGGTTTGTAGTACTACTGTCTTCAATGACATTGCACGGTGGAATTTTCATAGGAAGTCTATGAAAACCTACTTTAGGTGAGGGGCAAAAGGTCTGGAAACCCACCCTCTCAGAAATATGCTCATAAATCCTACGTGATGAAGGGTCTTTCAGAAATATGAACCCCTTACAAAGAAGATGAAATTTTGCCAACCAATGTTTTTCTCATTTTCAGGTGGCTATGACCAACAAACAGTAAGGTGGCAGGAGAGCCTTGTGATTAACACTCAGCAGACTCTGTTCACATCCCAGCTCTGTCTCTTATTTCCAAACCTCTTGGCCAGTCCAAAGGATGTAACTGGATGTATCTGAGAGGTGCTGATCTGCACAACAGCCTTTTTGTTGGGGTGTTCATGACGGCTGCCAGACAGCCAGAAATCCAGTAGATTCCTGGTGGAATCTAGGGAGGGCAGTGGGTTGTCTCTAAAAACAATATAGTCCTAATCAAAATGACAGACCTGGCAGGTCTGTATTCCTCAGCTGACTGTGTGCATCTTGCTGTATACATAATTCATACAATAGGGTCAGAATTTGTGAGATAGGGTCAGTAATTATTTATTTTTCTCTGATTCCCTTAGGTTGTATACTTTTTCTCCCACAAGACAACTGCAGGCTACACTGACTATGAATATTCCTGATCCCATTTGGGACCTCTAGATGGTACTGTAATATAATAATATAGTAAACTAACAGATGGGTACTTCTAAAAAAAAAGGCCATTTTGCAGGAAAATGCCACAAAAGGAATAAATGGATTAGCCAAGTTCTAGCTTCTGTAGCTGGACCGTATAAAATATATGTAATGAGCAACCACAGCCAAGAGGAGGATTTTTGTTCATAAGATGTACCTGATGGAAAGTCTAAACTATTGCTAACCCTTTCATGTTATACAAATCCACTCTCTGTACCCACCCTTAAATACCTTCCAGCTTAAAAAAAGCCAAGCATAGAAAATGACCTCTTGTTACAGAAGCCAATGCATCCTCAGTGGGTGACACAAAAGTCAATTTCCCCTGCTTTGCAATGGGCTTTCTCTGGCAGTCCCTTTGAACATAGGTAACTGTCAGCAGGAGGCTATCACACCCTGCTCCAGAGTTTCTGAAGAAAGAATTTCAGAGATTCAAAAATCCCTGAAAAGGGAACACCCCTGTCAAGGAAAGTCTTTGAAGTGACACTAAACATATATTTATAATTACAGATGAGGCGATATAGGATGCACAAGGAATAAAGACACGCAGCATGTCCTAGGGGCATGGCAGGAGAGGTGACATGCATCATGAAGCCTTGTTAAACTGCTCACTGGGGCTGAGGAAACCTGAGGCTGGTGTCTCCTATCACTTTTCATGTCACAATGCAATCCTTTTGTTCGCAGGAGTGCGCACACCTCACATGCACTATTGATATCCCTTAAACCCAAGACAGAACTCTTAGGCCTATCTCAAGAAGGGAATGAAATCTTGTTCACAGACCTAGCATGGATGGCAGAAAGGATGCAGGGCAGATTTTTAGGTAGCTCAGCTCAGTGTACTCCCTGTGAGAGGCCTGAACTCAGGCAAACAAGCCCCAGGAGGATCGCTTGGAAAGAGTTCGAGATTTGCTGCCATTTGCCTGGAAGGCTTGGAGAGAAAAGCAAAGCCAAAAACAGCCAGAACGTTTCTATTTAGAGATCTAGTTGTCTCCATCTCTTTGTGTGTGTGCACATATGCATGCAAGAGTGATTATGATCTCAGAATGAAAGCAGTTTATTAAAGCAGTCAGTTGTTTTCATAGTAGGAAGACATACATGTGTGCATACACACACACACACACACACACAAATATATATTTCCTCACAAATGGGTATTTGTGCACAGACATTTTCCATGCGTGAAAGTCTGCAGCACTGACTCCCCTATTCAGGAAAATGCATGGCTATTATCTTTTATTGCACAAAATGCCTGAGTTGAGTGTCTCTAGAGAGTCAGAGCCCCTGATATCTATTGGAGAACAGTGATATCTATTGGAGAACAGTACTCTACTACAAGTATTAGGCACTTGGTTCCAAACCCAAAGGATCAATAGCTCCCTACCTATAGGTTCCAAACCCAAAGGATCAATAGCTCCCTACCTATACTCTCAAAGATTATTTGAAGACACATGTGTATGTGTACAGGTGTCCAGATGAAAACTTCCTTCCATCTCACCATGTAACTGTAAGAAAAAAACTGTTACAGCTATTAGCCAAACTCAGCTAAGGGCATGGTGAGTAAACATTCCTGTAGATTGCATTAAAATCACAGCATTTGCCTCACTGAGGGATCTGTCTGTGGCATATTCAGTGATTTTCCTTTCCTAGAAATGAAGAAGGCTACAAATAGCAAGGTTTGTCTTCAGCAAGTGGCATCCATGATTATTTAAGCCATGCTTTCCCAGAGTGCTTTATCCTGAGGGAGAGCACACATGATGCCTGAAAGTGATGCTTTTCCTGTGCAAATCTGATTAGAGAATCACTTCATGGATGAAGTGTCCATCTGAACTACACATCAACAACTGCTAAACAATAGATGGCAAGAATCCCTGACATACTAGTACTTCTCATTTCTGTTTCATACGTTCCTCTTTACCCATAGAGTTTAATTGAAATTGCTCTTTGTGTTTTGCCTGCCAGTTTTGATCAAGCCCATACAAAGAAGGATGCATGTTTAAACTACCACAGCAGGAGTAATTCAAATCAAATATAGGTTTGCATGAAAACTTTGGTGTATTATTTGATGGTAAATTTATTTTAAATCTTCAGGACTGCTGTTATGAGGTAGGAAGCCACATACTGTTTGGAACAGTAATTGATTCTGAACGCAAATCATCCTTTATATAGCAATGTTTTTCTCTCCTCCTCTATGCATGCGGAATATGTTTGTTTTATTTTAGGGTTCACACAGGCGACAAGATTTTCTAGTCAATACTTTGCAGTCAGACATGACTGTATCCCAAAAAATTAAGGCCAAACCATTGTCTTCTTCCTCACTTTCCTTGCCTTACACAACAACCACCCTGAGTATCTTTACACAGCTTTCCAAGTGGTATTTTGACAGGCCTTCCAATCAAAAAAGTATCCCATCTACACAGGTTATTCTTAGGAACAGCTAGGGTTGATGAGCAACTCATGTGAAACTTAAACCCCTTTCCCTTGAAAGTAATAGCCTGTTCTTCCCTAAGGGATGGTTAAACGTGGTCTAATTTGCAGCACAGCTTGTCCTGCAGACTCAATAGAGATTGGTCTGGTCATCTCCAAGGCCTTTTGAAAGTATTAAGTGGTAGACACTGGACAAAGATTGTCAGTGTGTTCCCCAAAGAGACCTCTCTGGTACCTGTCTAGAAGGCAGAAAGAATTTAAAGGCACCTGTGTCCACAGAGCAAATCTATAGGTAGGAAGTGAGGTCTTGGGAGCAATATGAACTCTGAGACATTTGTGGGACTGCACAGCTGACGCATAGAGCACACACAGCCCCTGGAGCTGTGTAGATCTCACAGAGGCCCAAGGCAATGATGTCATCCTCAGTGTTTTCACACACCGGCCTCTTTCACAGCACAACAAAGCAAACTACCAGGAGGTGAGTCCTCACTGCTTTGCTCCCCTGCTGTGTTAGCACCAGAGCCTGCTGGGGAAATCTGGAGAGTCCCCTTTATACTCTTCCCCAAAGAAAATCCACACACATTATTTACAGACAATTTTTCATCTGGGATGTTTTACCCCATCTGGGAGAGCTAGAGGACAGAAGGAGATTGCAACCCAGATTTGCTATCAACTTCAGGTGTAAAACAGACAGGACCTAGAGGCTTAGCTCTTTAGGAACACAAATGTTCCTAAAGAGTTTTCCCAAAGAGTTTCTCTGATGTAAGTGTCCATATGAAAATTTGATTTTTATAAGGAGTTTACCACATATGATGAATGTCCCATCCTTTTTTGAAAATGTTTCTCTCTTTTTTATGTAGTCTATGTGCTGCATGAGCCTTAGTGAGGGAAAACAACATCCTATCAATAAAAGACATAAGATGATTTTGTAACATGCTTATTTATAAGTCCTCTGCTAAGATATCATGATGGCAGTTTTGTTATACAGTAGTTTTTAAGAAACTTTGTCATAGATCTAGAATGAACCAGTCAGGTCAGCTACAAATATTAAACAAATCTATAATTCCTTCCTAAAAGATTTACAAGAAGTACTTAAAGACTACAGGCTGTAGACAAGAAAGTGAAACAGTCATAGTGGGTGCAATCTACCAGAAATTAGCATTTTTTAACTTCCTCACTGGTTAGTGAAGCTTGAACCATTTCCAGCAAGCCTAGCATTTTTAGCAATTGTTTAGTGAAACGAGCTGGTTTTAAAGCCTTTTTTCTACAGCATCGTATTATATATACTTTCTTACTATATAATCATAATATATAATTTATAGTATTTATTTTAACAGATTGAAAGCTTATTACAAATACTGTTCTTTCTAACACACTGGTGTTTATTCATTTTGGAAAAAAACTCTAATTCCAGTTTTAAACAAATACAGCTAACTTCTATTAATCTAAGTTTTATGTTTTGACCAGCTATAGCAAAATTGCCTTCAAAGTACATGGAATGAAAGTCATATACATGAAGATTTACTCTGCTGTCATTCACTGAAGTCCTAACATGTCTGACATAGCTGATGTCTGACTGAAAGCAAACATCTAATTCTCTTAATTGGGATGATACATATGATGTGACATTATCACATTACTTTGATTGTACCTTAAGAACATTTGTTTTGATCTTCTCCTGTGGTTGTTTTCTTGCTCAAAGAAGACAAGAAAACATCTATCCATATGCTATAGCCGTAGCATTGTCTCTCTAGCTACTGAATATTGGAAAGCCCTTATATTATTTGCCTCACTGTGGTGCGCTTCCATCTTCTCTGTCACCGTTTCCAGGTGTTCCACCTCCCTTCCCACATCAGCATTAGTGTTTTTGTATCACCCAAGATGTCTGATGCTTCACTGAAACTGACCCTGTAAAAAGCAATAAAATACTTTTATGATGAGTGAAGCTGCACACCAAAAAGTAAAAGTAAAAGGAAAGGCATAGAAGTAGCCAGTAATTAAATGATCCCAATAAAATCAGAGAACTGACTTCTTGTAGCTTTTTCTCCATAAGTGAATAAGATATATCTAGCAATAGCTACTGGGAATCTGGCCCTGTATACATATATGAAACACTTTCCCTGCATAATTCCTGTAATCACATTTCCTCATGAGCTTCCTGCTTCATTTTGGCTGGTATCTAAAACGCATCTCCTTTATTTTTTCTGAAATCCTTATTCTTCTTGGTTGGATGTCTGTGCATCTCGTTACTGGCTGTATTTCTCTAATATGAAAATGCCTCATTCCCATAAGTAAAACTAGGGGAATGATTTATGCATTTTTCTGCATGAAAAGGCCCCTTGTGTGCTTCACATGTAAAGGCAGAACAAAGCAGATCTCTACGAACATTTGTTTTCCTTTTAGCAGTTATTGCCATAAAGAGAGGTCAGAATGAAATGAAACAACTTAATGTTTTGTCCCCTGTCCAGCTCTGGTGCCTGATCTGGTTTCAGCTGTTATAATTACAGGTCTCTTTCTGCATACATGAGAACAGACTTTGGCCCCTAAAGGATTACAGCTCGTTCAGTGGTTCCCACAACTTTGGACCAACTGGTCACAGTCCATCAAGCCAGCCATATGTGTGCTTCACTTCTTAATACTTTCTGCAGCCCCAGGTGCAGAGCACTTACAATGGCCACGAGGACCACCCAGTTTTTCTGCACTGCAGCAGTGGAGCCACTGAAATAAGTAACTTGACAATCACACCCTATAATAAATAGATCTCTTTGGCCAGGAGTTCCAGCACAGTTGAGCTAGTCGGATGTGCTCATCTTTAGGCATTTCAGGAACAGTCTGAGGGGATCTGTGGTTGGCTTCACTTCTGGTTTTGTTCCTAGATATAAAACAAAGCCGAAAAGAGGATAGTTCTTCATAATATTATACGATTTCTGAAAATTAAAATGGCAATTCAGAATCTATTAGGTAAGTGGGCTTGAACTGTGCACTTGAACATTTAGTCTGCAAGGAACATAGTGACTGGTAAAATTTCCACTTGAAACTCTCTCTTTGGACACAGGACAAACATCATAGGAAGCATCTCTCTGCCATATCAGTGTGCTTCCAGACCACCTGAAGAATGAATAGGTGGGAGCCTGATGTCAGTCATGCTTTCTGCTTTTTGAAGTCCTCATTATTCAGGTAGAATTGACAGGCACAGAGGTGCTGGATGAAGCAATAGTTTGACCAGGAGACATTTTTTCCAGTGCTGAAAGACTGCTGATGTATATCACACAACATTGGAATGCTTCAGTTCAGCTGCACTCCATCCCACCACAGCCAAGTGTGTCCAGTTAAATCCCACAACAGAAACTCAAATGAATACTTCAGAGTGTAGGAATTCCAGCAGGTACATATTGCCTTTCCCCCTTGCTTATATACCCAGCTCTGGATGAGGGAATTTTTGAGCTCAATGTTGCATCCAGATCATCATTTTTAAAGCCTACCATTGGACCTATCATCCATGAGGATATATAATCCTTTACAGACTTCCTTTATTCTGCACCAGTGAGTTCCTCAGTTTAGTTTTGTGATTTCTGAAGAAATGGGCTTCCTTCACTCGGTCTTATACTTGGCAATAATTTTCACTGGGGGTCTCTTTGTCTTTGTGATGTTAGAAATAATGACTATATCCACTTCTCACCTTCTTTATGCCCTCCTTTTCAAATCCTTAGTGCAACGTAAGGGCCTTTTTAATTTCTCCTTAAACAGAAACCATTTCCTACTTCTCATCAGACTTTTTACCCTCTCTACATTTTTTTTCATAAACTACATCAGGTTTCTTAGTATGAAATGCCAGAAATGCATGAGCTATTTGAGGTGAATTCAAACACAGACATAATTATATTTTCTATCTTCATCTGTCTGTATTCTTTCCCTAATAACTCAGTTCCTAGTTTTGTTATTGTCAGATGTAAGAATGTCTCTTGCTTTTTCTGATGTTGATAGTGAAAATTCTGATCTCCAGATTCTGGTAGTGAAAACTCCTGATTTCCATGAGGACAGGTTGGACCTCTAGCCCAGAGCTCCCCCAGTGGCCCTGCACTAATCTCCTGGGTTATCAGGCCACCTATCAGTACTCTGTTGTTCAGTCTTTTGTTCATCTGAGGAGTAGGTCTGCATGGATTCCATCAAAAATCAATGATTCTGGGCTTCTCTTGAGAAAAGGGAATAATTTATAATTGCTAATGGTTTGTTTTGTGTATCGATCTTCTTACCTCCTCCTGACATGTGGCTCTGCTTATGAGGAACTCAGAAATATCCCCCATAAAAACCACTTTATTTTTGGATAGAACTCAATATGTTGGACATGGCAGTTTTAGGTCCTTCTAGTCAGGTGGGATTGTTTTTAGGTATGCCTTGACTATTTAAAAACCAACTAAAAAACTGCCAGCTGATGTTAGTGTAATTCTTACAGACACAAGGGAGTAAGGTCAGAACATTCATCCTGTCTTCCACAGTCAGGTGCCATTGCCCACTCCAGCACTCTAGAAATTTGTAATAACTGAACTCCAAAGCCTGACACTCACATGATGACATGAGAACTGCAGGGTTAATTTTAAAAAAAAAATTCTTTTTCCCATCACACACAAGAAATCATAAAGAAAATCTTCCCTCAAACACATTTTTATGTCTCAGAAAAACACAAGGATTAAAGTGAACAGCTTTCTTCTCAGTAGGTTTAGCCTCCAAAGCAAGTGGAGGCTGGAGGTGAGCTCTTGGGATCTACAGGAAGGTGATACTGGAAATGGCAAGCTAGCTCTGCTACAGTCAGTGACACAGTTCCTAGTAGCTTCATTATGAATATGGTTTTACCCAATGGCTTTACCAGCTAAGCAACTGTTACTCTGTGTACACTTAGAGAGTGCATGGTGCCAAGTGCCAAGCTTTTCAGGTAATTTCTGCTTAGCATCTGCACAGAGAGGCATAAAAAATGTCACAGTTAAGGCACAACCTTTGATTGTTACCTTTGGGTTAGCTGTTTTGTTTACAAAGATAGAAGGTAGGATGAATAGGTTTCTTCTAATTCCTAACTTTATTCCCAAGAGAAGTAGATTTCAAGGGGATTGGTTTGAAGAGCAAATGAATACATCTTCACAGGACCAGCACCTAAATTCCTGTGATTCTTCTAACAGTGCAATTACTTTTCACATTTGATTTTAACAATGTTAGTTCCCAATTCAATTAACATCGCCACTATTTTCTCTTGACAATTTCATGGCAAGCCTATAGGGATCCCATTAAAATGTCATTATATTGCTGCTGTGTTGTAAGACTTCAGTGGGAAAACAATTTCAGTGCAAGTCTACAGAGATCTTGTTATGAAGCTGTTAGAATGTAAAATGCAAATGGCATCAATTATTTCAGTGTGAGCCTGTGGAGTCCCAGTCCTGATGTCATCATGACATGAATTTGAAAAGAAAAACTCTTCTAATCTTCATGTATGAAGACACCACAATGATGTGAGAATTAAGGGAAAAAAAGAAAGACAGAAAGGGACAAAATGCTTTTAATTCATTGCTACAGTGATGTGAGACAAAAAGAGAATTTATAGGTCATGTATAATAATTACTGGGTGACTGTGGCAACCCTAGTCCTGAGCCTTCCATATATACAGTCCTCTAATCCTATAAGCAGAGGGTTTACACAACTACAGTATAGTGACAGGGAGTATTTTTATGTCCCTTCAAGGAAAGGATCCATTCCTGCTGCACATATTTTGAGCAGAATGTAGTTTCCCACAGCTTCCCCATGAAACACATAAGTACTCCTTAAATCCCTGGTAAGTCTTATCATGCCTGTACACTTCATCTGTGTAATTCTCTAGAAATAATTAGAAGAGAAGGATCACCAAGCCCTGAGGGTGGATCCCCACTGTGTGCTACGGGCAGCTCCAAAGCTGCCTTGATACCAGGCGCATCAGTCACGCAGACAACAAACCCGTGAAGGGAAGCTCAGATGTAGCTCAAATGTGCCCTGTGGAGCTCATCTGACATTGGTCCTCCCAGCACATGTACAGAGGGGGGCTTGGCTCCCTGGACGCTGCCTGCGTGGAAGATGCCTGGATGGTCACTTGGCTGCCCTAAACCCTGCAGTTCCCTAGTGTGGCAGAGAAAGCCACAGGGCCTCCCTGAGCAAGGCTGGGAGATGGCTGAGCATACAGCGCTGGGTCATTACAGTCTGAGTGAGTGAAGGCAGCAGGATTAGCCCCAAAGACAAGCATTTGGTGTGGTTGTTTGAGCAGAGGGGGTGCAGTCACAGACAGAACAGCGCAGAAAATGATATGAATAAGTGTAAGATGTGACTGAGTACAGTATCTAGAATGCATCTTTCCAATCTGTGCCAAGCACAGATTTTTTGGTTTGTAGAGCCTGCATCCCCATATTTTTGTGCAGATATACTCACCTCCATTTGCCAAAGGTCTACAAGAAGTAGAACAAAAGTAATGGTCTTGTACTAAACTCCAAAAAGTGATCCAGGTTTTCAGTCAAGCTCTTTGGATTTTGATCCAAACTCACCTGGTCAACGATAGGTTACAAAAAATACTCATTTTGTTGGTATGGGCCAAGGATGTTGATGACTGCAACCAACTCTTCTGCCACAAAAAATATGAGTCTGAAAGAACAGCACGACTGCAACCAACTCTTCTGCCACAAAAAATATGAGTCTGAAAGGACAGCACCTATTTTAAATTAATGATTGCTTTTCCAGAAAATTGTCATCATTGTCACCATCACCCCTGACCAGACCCAGAACCATCAAGGGCTTCAGTACATACCTAGGAATCCAGAACTGAGGGAGAAATGGGATTTCCTCTTTTCCTTCTTCTTTTTCTTTCCTAAAGACATATTTGACTGTTCACAACTGTAGATCAAATGAGCTCTATAAAGCTCTTCAGAAACACAGGACTGCTGAATGGCAAATCTCATAACTACCCTAGGAGAGTTGATCTGACCATATCCAATGTGACATTCTGTGTGCCTCCATGTACTCAGGATGGCATTTCCCAGGAGACACAGCAGCAGCACCACGTATGGCATGGCACCCACAGAAGTCCATCATAAATAATCCTGTAGTTCTACAGTGCTTTCAACACAAAAACACTGAGTTAAAGGAGCTGTAATTGTCTTATGTTTCTTGACATCTGTGCAGTGAATCAAGCCTCCAACTTTGTTTATTCTTGCTCTGAAGCCAGGTATATTCTCTGCAAGCAGAATTTTTTTTTTTAATTTTTTTTTTTTTTTTTTTTTTTTTTTTTTTTTTTTTTTTTTTTTTTTTTTTTTTTTTTTTGTAAGGGTGCATAGTTACCAGAAGTGTTTCTACCTCACCTGAGCATGACACTGGTATAATCTATCTACAGAATCACTGCCAGAAGTCTCAGAAAGGAATGACAGTATGGAGACTGGGTAGTTAAATACTCATTTTAACTACTTACTAAAGTGTGAAAAGGAAAGTATTATGGTAACACCTCAGCATCTTTCTGCTGCTATTGCCAAATCATTGCAAGGCTGTGGTATGTTATGCAGGCTGCTACAGTTCATCAATGCTCAGAAATCTTTATTTGCAGCTCATCCACCTGGGTAGCACTGGACTAGAGTACCTGTTGGGAGTTTTGTCCTCACACTGCTGAGATGCACTGAAGATAGCTAGTGGCTTGACAGCAAGATTAGAAGATTTTTACATTCTCTTTTCTGAGCCACATATGAGTCAATAAATGTATGATATCCTCTGGTTTTAGAGTGGCTGGTGTTATCGGAGTCTCCCCAGCTGAGCAGCTCTTGCAGTTGGTGTCAGATGCTATAGCTGTGAGTTACTCCTAAGAGTCACATCTCATGGACGGACTTTGTTACTTACATTTGCTCTAGCCTAGCCTTTGTGGATAGACAGAGCTCAGGAGGGTCTGCATCCTGGCTGACTTCTTTCTGCACTGCAAATAATACAGGCTTATTGAAACATTCATAATCTGTATAATCAGGACAGAAGATGAATATGAACAGATTTACTCATAAAATTTCTCTCTCTCCTACTTCTGTACTCCCAGACCTCCTCTGTGAACAGCCTCTTCTGCAATGTATTTTGCTATTCTGGATCTGTTCCAAGACAGAAAGCAGAAGAGCACCAACACTGCTCAGGATTAGCTGAGTTTAAAAGCAAATACCTGAAAAACAAAACTCAGGCAACCTATATTGTATCTGAAACCAGTTTGGTTTACTAGAGGTTATTTAGCCTAAATCAGTTCAGCCATCTCCTCCCTCTTTTAGTTCCAATGTTTATTTTGCACAGAAATTAATAGAGATGGTAAGTGATAACTCTTTGCAAGACCTTTACAAATGAACCAACATCCCAAATTTGCACTGCCCAGGGATGGTATTGCAAGTTCAGCTTTCGCAAAAATGTCTGCAGAGCATGGTGGCTTGTGGAGCCCGTGTGAAATTCATCAGGCTGAAGTGGGTCTAATGAGAATCAGATAAAAGGCCAGTTAAGAGGTGCCCTGGCTCTGGATAGCTGGCTGCCAACAGCCACTTTTGCCACAGAATAGAAGAAATAAGGCTAGAGGAATGGCCAGAGGGCACAGAGGGAAGGCAGCAGAAGAAGAAAATTAGAGATGGATGCCAAGACACAAGATGGAACAAATCTACGGAGTGATACACTTCCTGCTCCTGTCAAGCAGAAAAGGATAATATCCCAGATGCTTCCCTTCCCACGGGGGTGGTTATCCCTGTTGTCTATTCCTAGAAACCTCCTTCCTCTCTCCCCCTTTCCCTGTCATCAAGAAGCACAAGTTCTCAGTCTGTTGGCTAGGACATGATGCAGCCCCACCCATACCCACTCAGACTTGGGAAAAGGTGAAGGGGGAAAGGGACACTCTCGGACTGGATGTCCTACCCCAGGGCTGCACCAGATTCTCGAGTGCAATCCCAGCACAGCCTGGTTCCTCCCCAGGTCAGAAAACCATAACAGATTCAGTTTGGGCCTGCAGAGACTAGATGACAGGCCCTGTGCTCTCCTGTCTTACTACAAGGCTCAAATTTACATCAAGTGATTTGTCAGTGTTTTCCTGCTAACATTTGGCTTTTCTCTTGGCTTTGCTTCCCACTCTGTTAACTGTCCTGACAAATGAAAGTCATTCTGAAACTATGTGGCTTTGTAATTATTATCTTTGGTAAATGTTTTGAAAGCTGAAGAGTTGCTGTTTGCTCCCTCACAAGCTGCAAATGCCTGCCAGAAGTTCAATTTAACTGTCAACACCTCTGCTCGTGAACTTAAATATTTTGGAGTCTGTCTTTATGGTTACATATATTAGCATGTTCTGCTTTCTGTAGGACAGACAACTGCTTGCTAATAAGAATGTGCTCCTGTTTAGTCATGTTTCTTTATTTAAGGCTGCTGTTGAACCAGTCTTTATCTCTTTGTGCTAGAATTCATGTCAGAAATAGGTTTTCTGAGTTCCTTTTGACTAAAGACCTTTAAGTACCAGTACCTTAAAAAAAATCCAGATGCTGGATAACCTCATGACTGACATTGCTACCAGCTTTTTGAAGTTGGAATGGCAATGCCTGGAAAAACATGTGATAGGTCTCTCCCATTTCCATGAGTACTTTCATGCACAGATACAAGCATGTTTGGTAACTGCAGAGGAAGAACTTGTGAGCACTGAATTGGGCACCATGACATCCTGGTGGAGAAACAGATTGAGAATGGAGGTTTAATAGACATATTCAGCCTGTAACAAATGAATCAACCCCCACGTTTCACTGCAGTAGATGGCAAACCCTGTGTACTCTTCTTTGGAAATCAACAGGTTATATGCAATATTGACAAAAAAATTGGTGCCTTGGGTGCTTTTGAAAATTCTCCCTAAGATTTAAGTCTTCAGACTGATGGTCAACTCCATTGACTTTAGATGGAATTAGAAATCTGTGTGATCTTGAGATTCGGGGCCACAGAAAGATTTCAAAAAATGTTGATGCACCTAGTTGCAGAAATTACATCTGCATCTCTAAGTTCCAGAAAACCAAAGAAACTCAATCCATCCTCATTCCTATGCATCCTCTGTCTTTATAAGGAGTAGGAATAGGAATTATTTGTGGTGGGATATTCTCAGACCTCACTGGGTTTGGCAGGATTATTAAAGGAGGCTAAAAGTATTCAGTGCACATGAACCTTTAAAATATAATGGGGGCTGGTCATGACCCTTATTGGATATCCCAGAAATTGCCTGTAAACTCTGTATTAAGCTCCTCTTCAGTAAGACCTCTGTTCATCATTAAGTTCCAAATAACTATTCTTTCAGCCTGGCTGGACAATGGTCCAGCTACAGCCTACTTCCCATAGAGAGAAGCAGGAGTTTCTTATTAATAGAAGAATAGAAGAATATGCTTTTAAATGCTTTAGAACGATTTGGCATGATCATAGTTCCTTTTGGGGGGACATGCAGAGTGGACAACTCTCTCTTCCAGATTTCCTGAGTTTTAAGGGCCCTGTTTCATGCTGTCGTCCATAAGGAAATAGCCTGAATTTCAGGGTTGCTATTACACTCGTCTGAAAGTAATTTCTGCTAAGACTAGGTCTCTCCCTTTGGTATCTGGGCAAGAATTAAGTTAAAAGTAGAATGTTCATTGTTCAAGATGTTTCTGTGATCAGCAAATTCTTTAATAAATGCCACAGAAAATAAATTACGAAATCTCTGGAAAGATGAGCCATTAATTAGGCCATTTGTCTCATAATCACCACCTAATCTGTTATATTACATCACTCTACATTTTCTGACAAAAATAAAGCTGCTTTCATATTAATTTTGGTCTTTGTCATAGAAGGCATTGGGTTTGCATTCTTTGCTGGGATTTTGTGTGTGTTTGTGTCAGGAAAAAATACATTAATGAGACCTTGAGAGCAAAATACTCTTTAACATGGAAGAGAAATAATCTCCAAAGCAGAACAGAGCACACTGAAGCATAAATAGGACAGACTGGATGACAGTAAGTACAAGCAGCTGGCCAGCACAGATTCGCAGACAGAGTTTGTGTAGCTATATGGTGATAAGGGATTCATTTAGCTTTAAAAAGTACCTAATATGCCAAAACAGCCCAAATGATAGGGTTTCCCTAATCACCACGGATAAATTTCATGCCACACCTGAGAGTCTCATTGCATTAACACCTTTAACTCATTGAATTGTGGTCCTGTGAAAGTTCAGAGCTTGGTCTTCTGACTCTCCCTTTGTACATCCCCTCTTAATCAGTGAAGATTTCATCTCACAACCATTCACATGCAGGGTTGTAAAAGTAAAGTGAGACCTAAAGTCTTCAGCAAGGTACTTGAAAAGTGAATTGTTGGTCAATAGGGAATATAATCCCACAGTTCTGATGCACAGTTAGGATATGCTTATAAATGTGCTTGGAACTTGATTTCTCAGAAAGCACTTACACCTGTAGCTGAGTTTTAGAACAGTCAAGAAATGTCAATATTGCCACCAGATCAGTCCAAGAAAGTATAGCAGCACGTGAAGCTGCTATATATTTATTAAGAATATAAGCATAAGAATAGCATTGAACACAAGGGAACATTCTGGAGGAATCAGCAAAAAAATCTTTTAAAGGAGAAGGCTGATCTGGAAAGTGGTATAAAGAACATTTTTGCTATGAGACAGAATGGCAGCAAATGAGCAGAAAGACTGGGAGAACTGGCAACTGAAATGTCGTTTCTCAGCATCTGTGAACAAAGGTAGCAAACTAAGTGAGTTGTCTGGAAAGTTAATGAAAGCTCCATGAATTTATATTTAAAGAGATTTAAGACACCTTGTAGATAGAATTGTAGGAGGAATCAACTGTTGTGAACAAGAGAGGTATTTCTGATGGTTGAACCAGGACTGATGGGTTGTATTTTGGCTCCCTAAATAGCCCTGGGCACTTCGGTGCTAGTGCTGTGTCAAGCCTCGAAATCCATCCCCAGTCCCTGGGAGGAGGAAAAGCAAACCTGAAATGCAGAGGACTCTGCACAGGTGTGATGTGAAAAGACTGAGCCAGCTGGGGATGGGGTTGCCTCAGCAAGCTGTGCCTTGGGAGCACTGCCTGCCCTGTGTGCCTGTGCAGCCTCCTCGTGCCCCACCACACCTAGGTGCAGTCCTTGTCACCAGCATTGCCCCTCTTTGTAGGGGCAAGAATGGGGAGAACTGTCTTCAGATCATAAGATCTGTCTTAAGATTTTAATCTGTCATTTGCAGCTTGTATTCCCAATTGTCAGGCAAGAGAGATGAAAAACTACTCCAAAATCTTTTTTGTGACACAGAAGTTGTACAGCCAGGTGCCTCCATATGTGGCTTCCTCTGTGTTGCATGGCCAAGAGAAGTGTACTGCAATGGGATATATCAGCAATGGAGGGATGGTGTTTCCCTAGTCCAGTTCTCTACTGGTACCTGCTCTCTTCCATAAAATATGTACCCATATTTATATCTGAAGTAGACAAATCTTAATATATGCAAGGATCTTCTCAAGAGAAAAAATAATGGAGATTTATGCTTCAACAACATTCACACCCTTTGCAATTTTACCTATTGTGAGTGTGCATGTGTGTGTTTTGGGTTGATTCAGTTCAATAAGCAAAGGATAGCAGAGAATACTTCAGCTTTGGAAAGTTCTTCATTAAAAGCCTTGGGACTGTGATGCACAGACAGACACGTCCTGCCCCAGAAAATGCTTAAGGGTTGTCTGCAAGACTCATCTGTCCAGCTCATGCCTTGTTGCTCATTATAACCCTTTCTGAGAGATTCTGTACTTGCACAGTTCTCTAATACAACCACCTGAAATGCATCAGAGAATTGCCAAAATGACTTTCATACTTGCTCGTGAGGACAGCTGTGAAGATCCCTTCCTCATTTCATGCTGCCACTATGAGCCTTTGTTTTTCCCACACACATGCACAACTCTGACTGCTGCTTGACTCTCCAGGGAGAGACAAGCTGAAATGCCTTGTTCCAGATGCATGCTGTTGTACAGTGTATTTAGCAATGCTCATTCATCAGCAGAACCTGTAATGCCACCTTCCAAACAGCAAGAGAGGAATGTGTCAGTGAGTCAAAGTCTACAGTGTTGTGCAAAGTTTCCCCTCAAACTCCCTGAACCTGCAGCCTAGGTAAAGTGGCCAGAATCAATATAATGTGCATTAAATGAGGCTAGAATATGGCTTTTGGAGAGAATTCCCTTATCATGTGACCCAAGGAAGTATTATCAGTCCCCGGGCCTACTTTCCATCAGAAATTCAAATTGTTCTTTCCTGTTCTCTTCCTGAGCCTTGAGGGTTACTCAATGTCTTTCCATCAGAAATTAAAATTGTTCTTTCCCATTCTCTTCCTGAGCCTTGAGGATTACACAATGCCTGCACACCTTGTTGCCTTAATAGGTCTATCAACATAACAGGAGACAGTGGCTGCTCTGGAAACACCCAACTGTCTTGAAACCCTGCAGAGACATGTTCAGATCCACCCTGGTTTTTGGTGGCAGCCTCACTGCTACACTGGGAATAGCCTCAAGATTGAGAGCTCTCAGACAGGAAGGTTTCTGAAGGCTAGGAACTGTCCCTCTCCATCTCTTCCTTCCTTCCATCTTAAAACAAGGAAGAATATGCCTCTCAGAGTATCTTTAGGATTTCTTTTAATCTTTTGCCTCATCACAGGAGCCAAACAATCACAAAAAGTGTGGTCACATACCGTCAACTGTCCAACAGGTAACAAGAGTGCCCTGTAAACCAAGCTTAACATCAGTTCCCAAATGCAGCTTAACAACCTTACATCATAATCCCAAATTCTAAATTTTGCTTGATGGTCTTTGTGTTTCCTTCCACCTCAACAATGTGACAACACAGATATTGCCTTAAGGAGATGCAGCAACAAATATTCCTTTTAGGCAGTGACAAGGCCACATCTCAACTCAAACAAATCCTCAGTACCTTGAGCCCTCATGACGGCCTCCACAACAACCAAAATTTCCTGAATATTGGTATCTCTATCCAGCCTCAGTAACATGATGTGATTGAGATGGGGTTCAGTGCCAGTAAACGGATTGGGTCCAGTGTTAGTGAGTGCTTATATCAATATATTGCACTGTTTCTGCAACCCACAGACCCTAGGACAATTGCTCTACCTGAATACTCAGTAGCCACATGACTGCCCACAGCTGGGTTTCTCTGAAGCATTTTCACTGCTGGGGAATTACTTCTTATTGTGTCCAGAAGCACAGTTCCCAAATAAAGCCAAGATCTTCAGTGTATGAATCCACAGGAACTGCCTTGTTTCCAAATAACTCACAATTATTCTTCAAAATATTCATTCAGAATTCAGATTCAAGTGCAATAATTAAATGAATGGAAATCCCAAACTCAAGGACAACAGAAAAAATCATAGTCTTTGGAGCTTTTGGCAGTAAGGCAAGCATGAAATAGCATGAATTATGACATTTCCTGAATGCTCCAGCTCATGTCTCAGGTAACTGTTTGCCTTCAGACAGCAGAGGAGGAGGAAGAAGAACTGCTGTGCTGCTGAATTGTTTAACAGTAGCTGTGACCACTGTCTCAACCTACACCCTGGTGCAGTTTCCTCACTTTCTGGCTCCTGCTGACGATGATACCATGGCAGCTTGTCTCTTGAGTAAATTGGTTCTTCAGTCTGATTATGTTCTCAGGTATTAATGCATTTAGAGAGACCTCTAATCCATCCCAAGCTGAAACTGTGATTCAATCAAAAAGGTTAATGCATTGCTTTTACATAGTACTGTGAATAAGTTGAATTTGTATGCTATCACTCACCGTTTAAACACTGTAACATCTCACAAATGTGCAATGGGTTTCAGACAGGAACTTCAAAGCACTTTTTAAATCACCATTTTAATCCCACAGTGCACCAGCCAAGTCAGCTGGCAGATACAGCTCTCCTCTTTTTAGGTAGGTAAACTGAGGCAGCAAAAACTCAAACATGTATGTCCAATATGACTTATTTTCAAAGACATCAGCTCCTTACATCTGCCATTGCTTTAGGATTCCTACATATTTCTGAACTTCAGATAACATTTCTTGAAATAAATAATGAAGTGAATAATGAAGTTAACAAAACATAAATAAAGATGACAGATTATGAATGTATTTTCCTGTCTTTTTTGTGATCCTTTAGACCTCATAACTTGTTTTATACATCCAAGGAAGATGAATGGAAGGCCAGGGGCTTGGAGGTTATTTTGCCAGAAGGAATGGTTTGTGTTCCTGAACAAAGACACCTAATTTTTAGTGAAAGCTGAAAAGAGGAAGAAAATTCCATACTACTGGTATTATATATTCCCTTGTTTATACACACTGGCCTGTGTCCAAAGCAGAGCGTGTGGAAACCATATGACTACTATTGAATATGTGCCTAAATCAAATTTGCAGTGTTTTTCCTCTGCTTGCCAAGCACAAGCTTCCAGTGGGGTTAGATAGCATATGTTAGGTAGGAAACAGGTTGCAGTTTTATTGCCTACCTTTCCAGGTACAGGACAATCTTGCCAAACTAAGTGACATCCAACTGTATAGAAACTCCATAAACATCTGGTTTAGTCTGGGTCCCAAAGCCCATCCCAGTTTCTCCAAAAGGGTTGACCAAAGCAGACACTTACTCCTTCAAAATCAGTGTCTAAGCAGAGAGGGCAATGAAGAAAATAAGGCTTTGGGTCTTTCCTCCATCTGATCTTGGGGAAAACACATTTGCAGGTGAGATTGTTAGAGAAGTCATCGGGAAACTACGTGCACCATGCATCACTGTACTCTTTGCAGCAACACTAAAAATTTCAGAATGTGTTTTTTCTCCTTGTTGGCACAAACCCAAATCTTTTAGAGCTGAGTCTGTGCTGTAGATTTGTTTTGCTGCTCATAACTCCAGACACAAATGGAAGAGCCTGGTCGAGCTGCCAGTTTCAAAGGGAAGAGGCTCATATATGGTTTTCCACTTTGGCCAGGAACTACAATGAAAGACTAGCCTCTGGCCAGCTGTCATTTTGTTTAGAAATATGGAGTCTTCTAACATAAAAGCTAAGAGTGGCTATAGTGAATCAAAGCAAAGATCTATCCAGCACAGCAACCTGTCTCTGAAAGACAGCAAACTCACATAAGCACATTGTAATCAGGTACTTCCAGATGCAAAATAATTTTATTTAGTGTGTCTTTCTCTTTTACTAATTTTTCTTATATCTCCCTGAATCAAGGTCAGCTTTCACCATTCGCAGCATCCCACAGCAGAGCATTCCTGTGGTTTCCTGACATGTTGTATAAAGGAATACTTTCTTTTGTTTGTTTTGAATCTTTCCCTTTTTTTTCTCATAAAGTATTATTCCATATACTTGGACACCTTGTCACTCTTCTCTGAACCTTTTCTATATTTTTGTCATACTCTCTTAGAGATGAGGGGCTCAAAACAACATACAAAACAATAATATGGCAAGGGTATGCTGTAGATTTGAGCCATCACTTTAAATAAGTCACCTTTTCCCATGTACATTTGCATTTATTTACATTGAATGTCTTCTGCCATCTCAGGGCAGAATTATTTTACCTTCAGTACATTATAGAGAATGACATTAGTCAGTTTATAGAGGTTCACATCAAAGAATGTCCTGAGCAAGAAAACATAGCATACCTACCACACAAAGTACACTTTAAAAAACATCTGTATGGGAGGACTCACACTTCTGAAAATGCAGGATCTACAGATCAAAAATGTAGTAAAAGGATGAAGGTAGGAATGCATCCTGTATAGTGAGCTAGGCATAAAGAATAATTATATAAGGATGTGAAGATTTTTTTTTTATATTCTCTTCAGGAGGAAAAGTTTCAAAACTTTGTTTTGAAACTAAAGTTTAGTCCATCTAAAATACTGCATGACCATTGAGCTGTATTATAATGTCTAACAAGTACTTTTAGCATTTACTTACCTAACAAAGATGATAACTGGCATCCACATGTAAATTTGGAAGCAGCACTCAGTTGTGGGGCACACAACAAACAGAAGCCTGACATTACACACCTCAGCTGGTATTATCTCTGTGTCCTACTTCATTGAAGATACTCAGAAGTGAATATCCAAACACAACAGCTCTGCTCCAGTCTTGGTTAAAATAATTTATTTACCATATTTACCATTTGCAGTCCAAAGCTGATCAAAAACTGATTTTACTGTTGAGCTGGAGTTGCCTGATCATCTAGATCACAAATCCTAGGCCCCATTTCTTTTTGAAAAGGCCCTAGGATCTCCATGCTTAATTTCAGTCCTCTTGGAACTCAAGTGCTTGATTCTGAGATTTACTGGTGATCAGTGCAAGAGCTTGAAAAATCAAAATCTCTCACAAAGCCAGAGGGTCTCCAACCCAGAGCTGCCTACTGAACTGCTGGATATAGAATAATTTTCCCTGGTTGATCATGGTAACCACATGAGCCTTTACAGGGTTCCCAGAGATGTTGTCTCATGTCCAGCACTGCTGTCATTTCCTACCACCATGCCTGTGCTGCCTGGGACTCTCCACTGCAACTCAGAGGAAAGAATACAAAGAGACACCAGTCTGAAGCAACTAATCCAAACAGTGAGAACAGCTGAACTACTGGGGAAAGGGTTTCAGTACTGACAAAGAACAGCATTTCTCAAGCAGTCTAGTTCAAAACAAATAGGAAGCCAGGCAGACAGACAAATGGAAAATGCAGATGTCAGGATTCAATGGAAAAAAAGAAGGGAAAATGTTCAGCCTATAATCAATCATGGGTATAGTGGAGCACCATGATTATCCCATGGTAATAGGGAGCTGCCCTAGGATTGGTCTTCTGATGAAGCAGCAGCATGAGCTCTATAAATTTACCAGCTCTGAAGGTGCTCTAGATGCATGCATTGTAGAAGAAACCTATTGGCTAAAAGATTGAAGCCCTTCTACTGGATGCACTTGCAGCCACTTACAGGCTAATGGATCCAGTTACTTCTAGGTGGATGGAAAGCCCTCTGAAATCCATTCCAAGAAACTCTGCTAAACAATAGTAAGGGGTTGTCTGTAGCTGTCCTCACATGGAGAATTAAAAATATAAAGCAGAGTCAGCGAAGCCTTGGGGAAAATGTGTGCAGTGATTGGTTATATTAAGTGAAAAAAATTTGAGGCCAGTGTGAGAAGCTGGGAAACCTGTGAAAACAGAGAAGCTTTTTCACTGGACACAAGCATAACTGTCACTTTGGAGTCCTGGCCACTGCTGATGACCAGGGCACTGCAAAGCACAGACCTGATTGGCACATGAAGGGACGTGGCCAAGTACAGACAGTTGTCATTTTTCTGTGTACCTCAGCTCTCTCTTTGGCTCATTGATGTACCTGAACACCTATAGGAAGACATCAGGTCAAGTAGGAAGAGTGGGTCCAGATCCGCAATGTTGCAATTTAAAAATTCATCCTCTCAATAGCACAGGTGACTATTGCACAGGAGGTGGGCAGGAGAAGACAAAGTCTGCTTCACTTGATGTTACAGCCTGTAACTAGACAGAGAAACATGGCAGCTGAATGAGCAGCCACTGAAGGACTAGAGAAAAGTGCTTGCAGCAGCCCCACAATTAAGCAGCTTTGATAGTCTTCAAATCCTTTTCTAAAGGAGCAACAAATGGCAGCAGTCCAAGCTTCACTAGGACAGAGATCGTACAAGAAGCACAGACACATGACCACAGAGAGAGAATGCTTCAGATAGTTCACAGAAGGGGTATCAACCATTTAATCTGTGATGGGTTGCTGGTAGAGGAACTTGTCAGGGTACAGACTCTCAGTGACGCTGAGCAATACAATTAGCATTTGACGTGTGTGTCACACTCTTGATCTGTCATACCTGTGTCACACCTATCTGCAGTGCAGTGATCCTCCTCCGTGGATTTATGGGGGGAAACTAAGTGGTTGGTCTAGTATTTGACCATCCACTTGACCACTGGTGGTCCTGGACCACAGCATGTGGGGGTCATGTTGCAGGTCTGTGACTGGAGCTGTCTTCCCAGAGGTTTCAGAGAAATCCCACTGAAATATACAACCTTTGGCAGCAACCTTCATCTCTTCTTTTTGCTGCCCACTAAGTAGTACATTTTTCCACTGGACACAAGCTCCCAGAATCTCTCTCTCGTGTGGGAGCAGTATATTTGTGTTCTAGCCAATCTCAGGGTCTTTGTTTTGGTACCAATACCCATTTTCACACAAAATGTACAGAAAGATTTAACACTGAGGCAAGAGCAACAGAAAATCAGCTACTAATTTTTGTAGCAGTTTCCAAGAATTTGTTTTCTCTGGATTTAAGGCAGGTTGGGTTAAAACTCCTTAAATGCTATAAGCATTAATTTTAAAAGACAGTCTTCCTCTAGGCACGATCAGAGCAATGTAAATAACCACAGAAAATACAGACGAATCAGGTATCACTTGTAAGAAAGTAACTGGGGATGTAGTATTCCATTACACAGGATGCATTTGTACCATTTTAGCTTGCACAGATGGAAATATAGTTCAATGTTTCAACATCATTTGACTTTCACGTGTTAAAATATTGATAAGTGCTGCACAGGATAATGCCCCTATGGTTTCAAGTAGTAACTGGAGCATGATGTTTATTGAAGTGAAATACAGCAAAGCCTTTAACAAGTATTTAAAATTCTGAGAATCGTTCTCAACACTGTCATAGATTATTTCTTTATTTTCCTTCAGTTAATCTTTGTTGATATCTTCCAGTTTGTGGATGTTAAAATAGAATTAATCTTCTGATCACCTCAATGTTTCTGTGTTACAAGAAAGCCTTTAAAAAATATTTCCTATTTGAAAACTACAGTGCTGCTGTCATACACAAAATAACAAGCTTCAATAAAGAAAAACAATGCTCCATAAAATAGGCATAAGTGGACCATAGACTCTCTGTTCTAAATATTTATGGACCTTTATGCTGCAGCAAGAACATTTGAAAGCCATAAAACACATGATTATCCAAATTGCTCAACGAAGTCTAACTTGTATCATGTCAAAGCTTCAGTTCTAAAATGCACAATATTTCCTACACCACTTATGATTACTAAGACCAAATTAGTCCAGCCAGAAGTCAGCAGAGACCAGAAAAGATGTCACTTTGATATATTTGAAGGGACGATGAGCCATTAAGAATTTTCTGAAAGTGCATATCACAAGGATAAGACCATCATTCATTCAGAATTCATCTATCCAGTCTGCAGCATCAGATTTAGCACAGAGATGCTTTGGTCCCCTATGAAAGCAAGGCTTCATTTTATACTTCCCATTGGCACAAGTATGGAAAAAATCAAACAGGAAGGCAGTTCACCAGACTAGAAATGGTTTAATGTTTTCTGAATGTAATTTGGAGGAAAAAGAAAAGTTTTCAAGTGCAACCATTGGAGCAGCCATTCATTGGGGTACACAAGGAATTTAGAGACTTGACTCTCAAACAGGTAATTCTTAGAATGTACTCATTAACCACATCATCTCATGTGTACATTGAGTAGCCCAAATCCACATGGGAAGCCTGAGTAATTCCCAAATGAATGTTCCGTGTTTGCAATTCATGTGTAAAGGTGCACAGCAAATGTTCTCCTCTCCACTTAACCTCACAGCAGTTCTGAAGACCAAATAGCATTCATTGCTAGACTATAAACAGAATATTGTTTTTCTCTTCTTAAAACAAAATAAGAAAAATAAATCCTATTTATCCTATTGTGCTTTGTCTGACTGTAGGAATATCAGCTTACATGGAGTATTGCTTAAGGCATTCATATCTCAGTGGTTGTCCTCTGAACACTATTTAAATGAAACATAAGTTCCCTTGTTTCCTAATACATATACATATTTTAGCACATAAATCATAGTACTAAGTTATCAATTTCAGTGTAAATTATTATTTTTCAGAGCAAACACTTCCTGTCCTTCTAGTCACTTCATTATCTTATAATTAGAACTTGTTATAAAAATTCTAAATTGTCAATTTCAGTACTGGTTGATAAAAGTTATGTGAATTTTCTTTGCAAAGAATAATGCAGCATTTAATTTCTAAGTTGTTGAAGTACTTCCCTTTGTTTTTATAATTTATATTAAGAGAATAGAAAAGTTAATAATATTAAGTCAAAAGAAATCCATACTAGCATGGAATGTTGCAAACTTACTGAAACAGAAGATTCTGGTTGTTCATGTAGATATTCAGGAATATCTAAAATTTCAAAATTTTACCTCTGTGTTGTCTTAGTAGAAGAGTTTGAAATGTTAACCTTTGAATGGAATAAATGCCCTCAGTTTTGAAATCTGCTAAAGAAGTTGAACAATAGGCATCAATTGACTTCAAAGTACCACTTACAAGTGGTACAAGAGGTAGTACAAATCATCTCAGAAAAAAGAATTGTATTACTATGAATTAGTGATGCAGCAAGATGTTCAGGCTACTCATTATGTTTCACAGTGTCATATGTTGAACACTATTTAAAACAACAATAACATAATTTTTCCACTGGGCTTTGCAGAATCCATCCTGATTATCTTCCTTTATACAAGAACCTGGGCCATTCCCTTGAATAAAATTAATCTCTGGTTTAATAAAAGATAGCAAACAGTCTCAAAACAAAGCTCATTGCCATGATCCCTGAATCATTTGTAATGTGTAAAATGACACAAATCTTTCTCCTGCACCACAACTCAAGCTGAGAACACGCCTCAGCTGTGTCCTCAGTATGCTTGCATCTCAGTCACAGAGGACCCATATGATCATATGCTATACTGCCCAAAAAATAATTTTCTCATGTGCAGAGAGGCGTTTAACCAGAGATACTGTGTAACATCTTCTGTGGCCATCTGTTCAACCTTGGGAGCACAGGTATTTTAGAGCAGCACACAGGTTAAATGCACACAGCCAGGACATGCTTCACACAGCCCTGTATTGCAGTGATTGGTGCATTGGGCAAGTGGAAGTGAAAATGGCTATCAGATTAAAAAATGGGTGATCATGGACTATAAGCTGTCATGTAGATGTCACACTGGCAAAGCAGAATGTGATATCAATATGTCCTGCTTAAAAAAAAAAAAAAAGGCTACATGCTTTTAAAGATAATGCTCTGTTTGATGTTCATGTATGCTGAGGCAGAATCTCTTTAAACAGGCAAACCCAGACTAATAGCAGTAAAAGAAAAGCAGGTAGCTGGTAACTTCCCTGGATGGCTAGATAGTCACTCAGGAGCCAAAAGCTGTCACAACTGCTTTCTACAGGTGTGACTGTCACAGTATAACATATTCAGAAACAAGCCACAATTAAAGATAGAATGACCCTCAGAGATCTCATGGAGATGGATGTGACACTCAACCATTGTGTGAAGGCTTTATTCTGCTGGTTGATAGCTCAGGTACCTCACACCAAACTCATGGACCTCATGGAAAATGTCAAAATGCACAGAGAATGTAGTGGGGGTGGGATGGGGTTACCAGGCCATGCCTGTTTCATGACACATTATAAATGTCATTGGTCTTACTTTAAAAATCTGCAGTCTCAAAACACATACTATAATTCTTTGCATATTCTTTAAAAATCCTGTATGCTTTGTTTGATATGGAAGTCGAGGCCAAATAGGAGTTTGTGGGTTGTGCTTTATCCATTGATTAGCTATATGATGGAATGCATGGTCCTGAGTCTGTTTCCTTGTGTTCAGACCATGCTGTTTAGCTGGCTTTTCAGAAAGGGAAACAAACAACTTAAGGTCTCTCCACTGCATCACTTGCATTGTCGGTGTTCTTCTGCCAACTGGAGTTTTAAACTCTGCGTGCTTGACCTCTTTTGGGTGAAGATCCCTGCTACCAAAGGTCAGGTGTCCCAGAAGCTGTGACATGGAGCCAGGGGATGGTTGAAATAATCAGGCAGATTTATGAATCAAGAAATACAACTCAGAAAGACTACCTCAGAAACCTATTTCCTAAAAATAATACCTAAGGCACTAAAGGAATTAGAACTTAGATAAGCCACTCCCCTTGAGGGATGTGGACCATCCAGTCAGAACTCCTTTCCTTAAGCTGGAAACATGGAAGTAGAAAGGTTTTCTGTGGTTAACTGTGGCTACACCCTGCCTTGTTTGGAGTAAAAATAACATAGAAGTTTCTCACATTACAGGGGACAATGGAGGCCGCAATACTTTTAAGATGGTAAATCGTTGATCCTTGAATGAGGGCCCACAGGTGAGCTCTGTAAAGGGATGTTTGACCTAAGGTGGCTGATGGGTCCAAGGCCTAAAACTTCTCATTGCCCTCAGAATGCCCCAGAGCTTCTTGATGCCTTCAGAAAATTCTTGTACACTGTGACTCTGAAGTGTGGGCTTTGTGAAGGCTTTTCTGGAGGGATGATAGGAACCTGAGAGGCTTAGCTCAAGCTTTCACAGTTAAGTGACAGCCAAGCCCTCAGTGGATCTGGCCCAGACAATCTACAGGTGGAAATGGAATGTAATGCTCTAGAAATTTCTCCTAACCACACATTCCCCCAAGAAGTTTTATGCATACGTTATGGTTTTAATGGGATAAAATTACTAGATGGTGTCATTATTTCAAATCAGCAGTCATTTGGAAATGAACAGACAATAACATGAGGTGATACCTCAGGGGAAAATACTGCTGCTATGGAAAAAAAAAAGTACTTTCTAGAGAAAGTGTTTGCAAAATGCAGACAAAGCCAAACTGATGTTACTTATGTCGTATGACACACCTCTTCTGCCAAGGTTTGGGGGTGGAGTTCAGATAGGTATTGAAGAGGGAAAAGGGAGTAGGGAAAACTTTGGCACTTGCTGCCTTAAAATCCAACACTGGTAATGATATAGGATATCTAAACTTGGGGTTTTTTTCTGCAAAAGGAATGTTTTTTTTCCTTCCAAAAATATATTATTAAAAGCTCTTAGCAACAGAAATATTAAATAACTGCCTTATTTGTATAAAATCAGCTTACACCTAGAGCTGGATAAAGATACATACACATGCTTAGTTCCAAGTAGTGAATACAGCTCCAGTAACTAAAAGCGTCGTCTTCCCCTGTGCTTAAAATTAACGGCGTGGTGACCTCGCAGTGCCACTGGCGACATTATCACGCCTTTTCTCATTAGGTGCATTTCCCACTGTTTGCCATAGACCTTTTTCTTCTCGGCTATGAAAACAGAGGGAAGTTTCACAGATGAAGGGCTGAGGCCGTGGGACCAGTAGATGGCAGCAAGAACACGCAGAAAAGTCTTTCCTCGCCCAGCTGGGCAGCCTGGAAAGCGGTGCAACTTTAAACGGATTCAGTATTTGTCTTCCATATTTGGAGAGTGAAAAGTATATGTGACAATTAGAGGGTAATGCAATATTACAGTGCAAATAGGAGAGTGAAATGACTGTGTAACCACTGAATAGTTCCCTGATTTAATTTGTTTGTACTGACCTAACTTCTCTGCAATTGCAAGTTCACCTCTGAGGGACTTGGAAAGAGGGATGGAGAGCTGACTGCTGCCAGTCACCAGGAGCTTCCCCTCCTTCTCTGTTACACTTTCTGTGCAGGGTAAAGGTGATTAACACTGCTTTTAGGCTGAAAAGTCGCAGAAATCTGCAAATGAAAAAAATATCTCCCTTTACACTCGGCCATCATGATTTTTTTTCTTCATGGGGGATTTTTCTCTCTATTACAGATCCTTCTGAAAAAAAAACCCCAAAACGGTTAAAGCATGAACACAAACCCCAAATATGTCCAAGTATTTTTTTTTTCCCTGAAGTGACCTAGGGTCTGGGCTGACTCACCATGTATTGTAGTAATTGCAAAGATGGAATGCAACAGCTCCAGAAAACTGCCAAGAAGCAGGCATAAAATCTAGGCATCCGGGAGGCAGCTGGGCTTCCTAATTATTGGCAAATATATTTATATATAAATATTTTGCCAAGCGTGATTTGGGTTAAGAGTTCCTGTGAAGTGACCTTTTGCTTTCCTTTGTTTTGTGTCTGTACACATGTCCTAGATAGATACATGGGGAGAGAGAGACAGACACACAGACCGAGATAAATGAACGGATTTCACACAGCCCTCCAAAATCCCAAATGATGCCTAAATTAAACGAAGAGGGATATGAAGCGAGGCATAAGTGCAAGCACAGATTTCAGAACTGTGAAAATATGTCAGCAGAGCATCATTTTTTAGTTCAGGCTGATAATCACTCCCTGCTCTCATTATAAGATCAGAAGGGCCATCTGTCCTCTCTGGATAATTTGGAGCTCAGATACAGTGAGCACCCTTGTTAGAAAATGACCCTCCTACTCTGTGTAATCACAAGCGCTTGCAGCCCTGGATCCACACAAAGCTAGGGAGGAACAGATTGGTTCCAGATCAGTATTGATTATGTACAGATTTGTGGTTTATTTGCTGCTATATTTGGGTGAAGAGGTTTTTATTTTGGAAGGGTGGTGGCGTTTATTTCTTGCCTCAGTTTTTCAACCTGTCACCTTCACTTCTTCAGACTTTCCTCTCCCTTCTCGAGATGTAACACTAGGATGTTGCATGAGATGGAGGAGTCTCTTGATTTTGTAATGAGACAAGTAAGCATCAGTGTGAACAATACAGCTCGGGAAGCTGCTTCCTAAGACACGATCCCTGTTTGCAGGGAGCTGTTTCCCCTCTGATACACGGTTATTCTCAAGTGACTGACTCACTCATTCACAGCTGCAGCAGAGAAGTGTAGAATTCGAGGATTCTTCAATGTTTGCTCTGGACCTGCAGACACAAACAAGTCTTAGTGACTTCACTGACATGGGACAAAGTCGTTGGCCGAAGGGAAAAACCTTCGAACATAAGCTGCCTTCCTCTTCTGACCCAGATTCAGTGACAAAGTCCCACGAACCCCCTGTGTTTCCAGTCAAGGAGACAACTTGATCATCAGAAGGGCAGGACTGGAGTGAAAGTGCCCCTTTTAGGAGAAAGGTTGCAGGAATTCATACGAGATGAAATCATCCCATCACTCTTATGGGGACCGGTGCGTATCGTACCGCTAATAGCAGAGCAAGCATGACAAACAAGACGGACAGTTTCAGGACATGAGGACACGGGGAAGTCGCGGGTGGGAGGAATCCGATTTTAGTGTTAAGAGCTTCGTTGTCTCTAACGCCCCGCTGTAAGAGACTTAGGGTTTCAAGAGGTAGTTTATTATTATTCTGACGGTAGCGGTTTCTCCTCATTTGTAAGACAATGATGTTTAATATTCACCGAGGAATAGTGAGGTGGCATTTGAACACCCCCAGCCCCGCTTTGGGGGCAGGGTTCCCGTTGCACAGAGGCTGCGCAGCGCCCGCAGGGACCGCTCTCGGCAGGGTCTCTGGACCGGACCGGGCCGGGCCGGGCCGGGCCGGACCGGGGTTACCGAGACTCGGCAGCAACCGTGGGATTGTTCCTGGCAGGCCCGAGCCGGGCATCTTCCCAAGTGGCTGCAAAGCCATCCCATCCGCGGAGGCGGACAGGTACTGAACAACCTTTGCAAACTCGGCCGAGTTCAGACCACGGTGTTTGCGCAGCTGGAGGGGACGGGCGCCGTCGTGCCCGGCTTTCCTGGGGAGTGGGGGGGCGAGCATCCTCTGATTGGGGCAGGCAGAGGCTAGACACACTCGGAGCAGCATTCAGCAGGCATCCCAAAATCGCTTTTTTTTGCGATTGGCATCCATAAAACATGTCTGCTAAAAATCAGAACAAAGCTGAGCCCAGGTAACATCGCTGTAGACGCTGGCTGGCCTTAAGGACGGGCATAATTTTGGGCAATGAAAATAATATCTCTGTTGACTTCAGATAGGTCTCTTTGTCTAGCAGATAAATAATTTCAAGTGTGGTCTTGCTGGTTGGGGTGAGGGGGAGAGTTTTGTTTGTTTAAAGACTCCGAATCTACCCAATCTTTAGCTTCCCTCTCCCTCTTTCCGTAATTTCCCTTGCTTGGAAAGCTGGAACATGTTTGTATAAAACTCGAGTACACTGTGGAGAAGGAGAGGGAGAAAGAGTGGGTGCAGGACATAAAAATTCTAACAACAAGTAGCCCCGAATATGTGAGTGATACATGTATATTTATTCTTGCCAAACACTTCTACATCTGCTAGGCAAGGCGTTGGGCTCTGTGTCTGCTCAGTCCTGTATACTCCTGTGGAAGAAAACGCAGTGAAATCTCTTTACGTGCTTATATATATGCGTGTAGGACTATACAGACAGATAGGTAGATAGACTGCACTCGTATAATCTACCCGTGTCTATCTATCTGGGAGGATTAGTTATCTCGGCATCTATTGAGAATTAACAAGGGCGAGAGATTATGTATCAACGTACAGACAACGGCTATGAATATAAAACCTTACGTACATAGGTAAGACGGATTCAGTCAGCCACTCAGATGCAAAGCTCCTCTTTAAGGCTGCTCTGTCTTATCCTCTCAAAGCCCTCTGACAGCTTCCTCCCAGCACCTTCACCAGGGAATAAGGAGAAGGCTCGGCACTGCACATCCCTGCTTTTCACATCCGAAAATGACAGACATATGTCACCGCCGTGCCTGGACTTTGCTGGAAATGGGCCGCCTCCCCCGACCCCGCCACACACACCTTTTGTTCCAGGCAAAATAAACAACTCGGAGGAGCTGGGAAAGGGTGTTATGCCAGAAGGGGAGAGACAGCGGGAGGGCCACGCTCCCTCCCACCCCCCCCCCCCCCCCGCCCCCGGCTCCGCGGGCGCGGGTCTCTGCGGGACCCCGGCGGGAAGGGAGCGGGGATGCTACAGGGCGGAGGGGTCCCTGCAGTGGCGGGAGAGGGGCGCGCCCATCCCGGGGAGCGGCGGCGGAGGTCAGGGCAGAGCAGCAAGGCTGTCGGGCCGGGCCTGCCGCACCTCCAGGCGCGGGGAAGGGGCCAGGGCTCCAGCCGGGGGGGCTGGAGAGGCAGACGGGGTCTGGGGGGAGCAAGAAGAGTAGCTGTACGACCGAGGGGGCTGGGACGCGGGGCCAGGGCCTGGGCCGGGGTCGGAGAGGCGCACGGCGAGGTCTCTCCGCGGCTCAGGACTGTATTTTGCGGCAGAAACTCTCTTGAGCGCAGACAATGGAGCGGGATGTTTACTGCGGGCGGGAAGACAATTAGCAATTCATCGGGAGAGATGTGTCACCCAAATGTCACGGAGAAGCTAACATGACATCTGTTTTAATGGCTCCGTGCTAATAAACTCCTCTCGAAGGGCGGCTTTGTGGGGACGTCAAAGATTATTTACAGAATGAGTCAGTTTCCAAACGGGCTGAGGCGCCGTCGGTGGCGGCGGGACCGCGGCGCGGCGGGGACACGGCGCCCGGGACGCCGGGCGGGAAGGACCCGCCGGGAAGGGGCAGCTGCAGGCAGCGCTCCGGCCCGGCTCGGCTCGGCTCGGCTCGGCACGGTCCCGGCAGGGCCCGCCTCGCGGAGGGCGGTCAGAGCGCCCGTGGAGGCGCAGAGGGCAGGCGGCATCCCCGGGCGAGTGTCCTTCCTTCCTCCCGCGATGGCTGTGCCGCGACGGCAGCGGGACGCGTGCTCCGAGGGGATGCACGTCCGTCTCCGTGGCTTGCCTTCTGCTTAGCTTTGCCCAGAGGATGGGGGAGTCACAGCCCCGGGAGAAACCGCCCCGTGCGAAGGGCCCCGAAGCAGCAGGGACAGGGTCCCCGTCCTGGGCCGCAGACGCCAGGCGCGGAGTGGCCCGGCCTCGGAGATGGAAGTTCCTCGGCACCGGGAAGGAGCGAGGCCCCAGAAGAGCGGCCGGATTTTCACCGAGTGCCACATCCTGCGTTATTGAGCAAGACACGCTGCAGTAAAACACATAAGTAGACAAACTGAGAGAATCCATTTAGAAGTTAACACAGTGACTCGCTCACAACCACACAGTGGGGGGAGACAATTTAATTTCCCTCAAATCCATTCGAAGATTTTTATGTTTAGATTGTTGTTTAGATGTCATTAAAAGGTTCTTTAAAATAGGAGAGGGGGAAACCTATCGAGCCTCTGGCCACTGGCTTGTATTTCTGTGCCTCCTCAATTTTCGTCCTCTGTAAGGACAGGTTGGAGAGGGGATGCGTGGAATATATCCAGCTGTTCTTGCAGATACGTATGTGTATAATGAGAAAACGTGTGTCTGTGTTCCGGTCTCTATATATGCATATATGTGCATCTCATCTGTACAGAGAATGGATACTGCTCCTTTTTAAGACAAGCAGAGCGAACCAATCCAAAAAGTCTTTACTCGGGCAGAACTGACGCTGAACGTAATAGCAGGTTATTGCAAACCTGTCCTCGGTACTTATTAAACGTCCAGATCAAATACATTAATGGATAGCGAGAATGAAAACAGGCTGAGAGCCGTCTGTCGTCCTTTCAAGGGCAACGAAAGCGCGGTATTGACACCGGGACTGAACGGAACAGCGTGCTCCATAACCTGGAGAGGGGAGGGAGGTGGGCCAGGAAGTAGGTGGGTAAGAGGAAAATTGCCATTGTCAGGAAAACAAAATGGAGTTTTAGGTGGCCCACACCTGAGATGAGCAAATAAGCCTCAGATCTACTTCTCTTCCTGTCTCCAAAGGTGTTATAGTCTCAAAGACAGCTAGGGCAGGCAAGCACTGGTCCCGCACGTGCGGGATTGCCCAGGGACAGAGCCGTGGGAACAGGGGCTCCTCCTGACGGCCCGGAACCACGGAGTCCCACTTCTCCCCGTTCCCACCGGGGTCATTCTCTCCCAGCCCTGAACACAACTTTCCATTTTAATTCAGACCTCTTGGTGGGGATCTGCTTCCCCGGGCTTCGCAGGGAGCGTTGTCCGGGCCTCCGGGGAGAACGCACCGTCCGCTGCCCGGGACGTGGGCCCCGGGAAGCGGAGGAGAAGAGGGATGGTGAGAACACCAAAATTGTCCCTACACGCCCCTTACTTACTTGACTTTTTGTACCCATCTCCCTGCACACGCCAGTTCTGTGTGGTTGCCCGATGTGTGCGCATCTGTGCCCGTGACTTTTAGGGGAGCAGGGAAGAGCCCCGCTGCTCTCTCCGCTCATGCCCTCGCTGTTGCGCTTCCCCTCGGCGCCGAGTGCCGGGCAGAGCCTGCCTGCTGCGGGCACGGGGGGCAACGGGGCGGCCCTCGCAGGGCGGGAGCGGCGGGGAGCCAGCCCCGGGGAGCCCTCTTGCACAGCCCCCCCCCGGACCCCAGACCTCTGGGAGTAGGGGGAGGCAGCGGAGAGATCCCGCTCTCCATTCCAGCTATTTTCAGAGCTTGGGAGCACGGTAAACAAAACGCTCTTGCTATCTCCTCGCGCAGATAAGGCAAGAAGTGGCTTTCTTTAATAATATGATTGAAATGTTAGGGGTATGATGCCTCCTCGTTAGTAATATTGGCTTTGCATGCAGAGCACAATCCCATCCCTCTAGACTGCTTAGCCAAAACATAGCGTAAACTCTGTAATTAGTAACGTGTTCCATCATTAAAGAGCCCTGCTGAGAATTTCTATTTAATAATGGTCTTAAATTAGTTATGATGGTAAATACTCATCTGGAAATTCAACATCTAAAACCATCTACAATCTGGAAATGCTCCAGTGTTGCTGTAATCTCCTGTAACACAGAAATGACTATCACATTCAACCATCACATTAGAAATTCGTCGTACCGTTTGGTCCACTACTATACAGTATGGATGTGTTAATTAGGTTAACCCATAGACTGTCTGCTTCACAAATATTTAGAAATAAACAATGAAAGCTCCTTTTTAATACGATACAGCCAGGGAAGAGAGGAGGAGGGGCGGATTTGACTCTTTCAGTTAGAAAGTCTTTTGTTTTCAGATAAGGGGGAACTGCAACGCCGGGCCTAAGAGTTCGGCAGCACACAGCCACGGGCACGCACCCATGGGCATGCACCCACCCCACCTCGGCCGCGCTTAGCAGCTCCCCGCCACACGCAGCAGCAGCACCCACTGCTCCTCCTGCAGAATGTGGCTGCTATCGTTCACCTCCCGGCCTAGGCAGATCAATTCATCACCACACCTTTTCTCTTTGGGGTTTATTGGGGTTTTTTAATTTAATTTGTCTATTTTAGGAAACAACTTATTCCTTCTCTGCCGTGTCCCCTATAAAGAGGGGCCTGGCTCCAGCAATTTTTCAAAAAAGAGCTTTAAAAGGATCCAAGGAGGAATAAGGAAGAGGCAGCGAAAGATAAAATAAATAAATAAATAAATAAATCTGGCTTCCCCCCTGGCTGCAAGCGGAATTAAAGTTTCACAGGCAGACTGTGATGCAGGTATAAATAAGTCATTCAGGTACGCTTATCCCCACTGGGGATATAACGAAAACTTATTTGTAATAACAATAGAAAATCAGTAACTGAGATAGTTGGGGGTAATGGTAGGAGCGAAGGGAGGGAAGTGAAGTATATTTCTGTATTTACCTAAACGTTTAAACGTTTATCCTCTCTAGCACTAACCTTTCATGTTTAATGAATGAATCTGCATTGCAGTTTTTTTGTTTTGGCTTTTTTTTCCCTCCATGTGCCGGCTAGTTTTAAATCTGCAAGCACCACAAAGAGGCCGTGATCCCATCTGCCTATGATTCCAAATTAAAGTTCAAACGGATGGCTTACACACTGCTGATCCTGTATCATAGCCTCTCGCGCCCCTTCAATTACTATTTAATAGAATTACAGTGTAAAATCCCAATAGTCTTAAAGAATGTTTTATCACAGACTGAAGAGAGAGAATATACAGACACCTCCAATGTTATTGAACTGTATTGCTGACCTATTTAGATATTAAAAGGGAATATTCTGTGTTCTACAAGATATTACAAGAGCTCCTTTAATCTGAAAACATGCATATGTGTGTACACATATATATGCCTCTCTATGTGTGGACATTGTATACATCAGCTCCATCCCATCAGCGAGTGCCCACATCCAGCCACCCTCTGTGGGCATGTTGGTTCACCCTTGTCCACATGTACACACACCCACTCAATAACACACGCTCCTCCAGGTCGTGTCAAAATTCGTGAGTTTTGGTAAACTGCAGCAAAACTTTATTGTTGCCAGATATTGCCAGAGAAGTTAATCCAGTAGGGAAGTAATTTTGAAAAATACTCTTTAAGTGACCTTATTTTAAATGTACTTCCCCTAATGATGTTTCTATGGCGACCAAAAAAAAAATCAAGCCCCCCCCAAAAAAAAAAATTCAAAAAAACCAAACAACAAACCCCAAAACAACAAATCCAACCAAATATTTGCGGTATAGCTGAATTCCCCTCTAATAACTAGGACTGGAATTAAAGTCAGTCGCAGTCCGGATTTAGCTGCTGTAAATCTTGACTTCTAGTGTAGTTCTCGTCTTTTTCTACTTGTTCGGCAAAGGACCTGTCTGCCGCTGGGAGAAACGATTCTGCCACTTCACCTAAGCGAGGTGATTCTAACCATGCACTTGGAAGTATTTACATCTACACTTTATTCAATATTCTTTAACATCTTCCTTCTCTTTCAGTTCGCGAGGTGCCAAGACACTCTGAAGCCTCCTGGTCTGAAACCACCTTACTTTCAAATTAAAAAAAAACAGCGTCGAAAACAAAACCTCACAGTCGTCCTTCCTCCAGACACAGCAACACAAATCCCTTTCGTATCATTTAATCACAGCTATAACCCTACAGCCCTTGCCTTTTGTCATTACCGTGCCAGAAGAGAATATTTACCATGATTGTCGGTAATATCCTTAGTGCTTTCCCTTCCCAACTCCTTCTTGCACATACAGAGACACACGGACACCCGCCTCCCTGCCTTCTCCATCCCTTGGTCAGTTTACAACTGGATGGTTTGGTTCATTTCCTCCTTTTTTATACACCATTTGCAAACTTCTGTGTATCTGGGCTCTCTGCGGGGTGGTGATGTGGCTACAGACCCTCTGCATTTTGTACTCGTGCGTGAGCGTGTGTGTGTGTGTGTGTTGGTGTGTGTCGGTCTGCACACCCGTATGCGTGTGCGCGCTCTAGAAAAAGGCAATGTTTGTCTGTTCTCTCCCTACACGCGGAATCCAGGCCAGTGCGATGTGGAGCTCAATAAGAAACTGCATGAATAAACACGAATAGAAAGTTGTGCTCAGCTAACCGAGGAAATCAGAGCAATACCAGGGCACCAACGTCCGCATTTCTTTTCACTTCGGGCCGGGGCAGTAACCTCATCTGGGTATGCTAAAAATTAAGGGCAACGGGCAAGCAGATTCAAGTCCCTCGAAAAGGCTGCTGTAATTGATCAGACAGAGAGAGATGGGGTGACCGAAGCCCACGCCTGACCGCGGAGGGCCAGCGGCAGCCGCGGCCCAGCAGGCACACAAAGGACCCCCAGCCATGCAAAAGGGCTCGGGCAGCGACCACGGAGAGAGAGAGAGAGAGAGGGAGGGAGGGAAGCAGGTGGCGTCGGTGGTCCCCAGACCTTCACGCCGGGTGGCACGCACGCCGGTGGACCCGCAAATCGGAACTAGCTAGGGATGAAGGCAGTGTTATAGGCGAGGGGTAGGTGGTGAGGGGGTTAACTACCGTCTCCAAACTGCTCCGGAACCGGCTGGTCTCGGCCCGACTTCCGACGGGCGGGGCGGGGCAGTGCCCCCGCGGCGGAGGGCGAGAGGCGGCGGTGCAGGACGGCGCGGGCCGGGGGAGCGGGGCCGCCCCGACCGGCTCCCGGGGAGGTAGCTCGGTGGGCTGCCGGGCTCCGGCCATCTGCCTCCTGTCCTCCGGCTTTCTTTTAAATATTGATCAGATGCACTTCAGCTTCTGAGTAATTTCATCTTAATCAGCGGCCGGGCTCGGCGCGGATAACAAACTAATGCTGGAGAGGGCCTGTGGATAATGCCGGGCCAGGGGCAGGGAGGAGGCAGCCCTCGGGTTTGGTGGGGCTCGATAGGCCCTATCTTCCCGGGGCAGATGGACTTAGTGTGTGAGAAGGCTTAAATGCAGCTTTTCATAGATTTACACCTCAATCAGCCATTCAGGTTTTTTATGCAAATCCTAAAACAACATCATTTATCCATTACGAAGCCCGGCTTTGAAACGGCATATCATTAGCTGCACCCTTGGCACCCCGAAACCATGCAAGCACCGACGCCCCCTCGATGAGATGTGTCCTCTTCCCCCACAAACCCCGCCGGCTCCAGGGAGAGGCGGATACCCCCAGCGCGGCTGGGGCAGCTCCTCCTTCGGGTTTGGGCTGGGGATCCGACCAAAGGAGCAGCTTTTTGGGGACGGGAGTGACAAACGGCGCGGGAGAGTAAAGGCCCTGCCCTTAAGCTTAGGCTGTGCTGGAGCCTAAGGCCAGGTACCGGTGGGGCGAGGCTAAGGGCGATCTCTGGTCTCCTCTAGCAGCCACGGCATGACAGGGCGATATTCGGGAGGCTTAATCAGAGGGAAGAAAAATCCAAATCTATCAGTGTAAGGCTGAGCTGAGGTAGATTATTGCTGCCGGCTTGACGCCTTCTAGCTGCAGCTTCGAGACGCGAAAATGAAAAGAAAGCAAAAAAAAAAGTCTGTCCCAAACTTTCACGCTCCTGAATCCTTTCAGGTATTAAATTCCGTTAAAAACGCTGCTGGATGAGAACGACGCTGCTATCAGAGAGCAACAGAAATACCGTCCTTAAAAACAATGTATCGACATCAAAGATCTTCCTACCCAGAGCTGGGGGTGACTGGAAAGCCAGTTTGTTCTTCTAAAGGCCTCTCCGCTGCCACTCTGCCGGCGGGGAGAGAAAAAGCAACCCACGCTCCAGCGTGAGACCCGGCGAGGGTGCCAGCCACTGGGGAACCTTTTATCCCCTCCTGGGTAATATTTTTCCCTTCAAAAAGCCGCGTGGGGGAGGGTAAGAACTAGGTCCATCACACCACCCACGCGGAACACGGTAGCCCTATTGTGTGTCTGCCCCCAGGCAATTCCCGTCCATTTCAGTTTCGTACGAGCGGAATTTATTTTCTGTTAACTTCCCACTCGTGTTGGCGACGGGCCAGTGGCACGGCCGGAACTGCCCGTGGGTAAGACCCCGGCGCAGAACCGTGCGTTGAGCGGAGTCCGCGGGGAGGGGGAGGCGAGCCACGACGGGGCGGCCGCTGCCTGGGGCCGTGCGTGTCCTTCGCCGCGGTGGCTCCCGCCACACACGGGGACGTGTTGCCTACGTCCTCACTGCGCTCACACGCGCGGCTTTTCCTCAGGGGAACCACAGGTGTGCGAACGTGTTCACACATCGGTTTATTCCTTAAAATTACCCATTCGTGGCTTGGTCTAAAATCTCGCACCCTATGGCGGTTCTCCCAAATCCACAGGTAGCCTCTTGAGGCGTGGGGGGGAAGGGAGGAGGGGGGAAGAGCCCATGCGCTTTCTGTGTCTCTCCGCAGACCTAGCTCGGACCTCAGTAAAAAAGAGGAGGAGGGAAGAGGGAGAGAGGATTCGGGCAACACAAAGGTAGATCGGAAGTCCATATTAGTTTGGAAATGGTCAAGAAATTCCAGGCACGTTTCTCTCTAAATCCCTGGTAATATTCAAAATTGTATTTTCATGTAAAAACAAGTTTACCTCTTGCTAATTCACGGCTGAATAATCTGCCCAGGGCAAAGCAAAACTTTAAGGAAAAAGAAAAAAGGGAAAGGGGAAAAGGAAAGAAAGAAAGATGCTGAAATACTGTTAGTCAATCAAATAAAGGCTTCTTTCAGCACATTACAATATACTCCGGATTCGAGGGGAGGAGCTGCAACCCGTTAAGGGCGAGGAGGTTTTGTTTTTGTTTTCATTTAAAGCTACAAAACAAATCCTGAAATTTCTTAACCGTTCTCTGGAGACAACCATCCTTACAGACAAGAGCTCGGGGAAAACTTTTTAGCTCGCAGTGCACAAAAAAAATGACCGGAGTGGGGGCACGATGGAGCCCACCGAGGCGGAGGGGACACGGAGGGACACGGCCGTGCCTCGCGCCTCCGCCGCTATCGCAGCACTGTGTCCCCGTTGCCGCCCGCAGCCTCCTCGCAGGGTCGCTCCGTCCCTGTAAAATCCCTCTGGGCTGTCCCGCCGAGCCGGAGGGGGGCCGGAGGGGCGAGGGACCGCGCAGCGCTGCGTGCCTCACGGCGGGACAGAATGCGGGGCCAGGAGCCCACGGGGAAGGAGTGATTTTCCGTGGCGGACAGAAACACCAACATCGCTGGGTAGATAAGAAAATGGAATACTGTATTTGATTTAGAAAGTTTGTACATATAGATAAACACGCAGTTAAGGAAACAATAGTTTAAGCGTCCTACGTGGAGTTTAAGAAGAGACCCCCCAAAGCTGCTATGAAATACTCAAAATAGCTTTTGCATAAGATAACTACAGTTGCACCCTAAGCTTTTTTTTTTCTTTTTTTTTTTTTTTTTTTTTTCTATAGCTGAGGTCCCTTTTGGAAACCTAGCACGTCAGATTTTGACGGCTAAGTTTGTGCAAGGAACACCGAGTCAAGGAAAATAAAAAGGAGAGAGAGAGAAAGGGTTGGAGGGAGATAGAGAGAGGGGAGGAAGAAAGAGGAGAGCAAATATCATATACAAGCATTTCTACACATATATTACAAACTGGGAAAATGACCGCATCATTAAGATATACATAATTCATATAAAATTTTGAAATAAAAATAAAAATCTGTTACAGTCATAACTATTCTTTTTCCACATTTATAACCAGTACCCACACAGGCAGTGACAGAAGTGTAGAAAAAAAGGTGCTTACGAATAAAATGATTGTCTGCAGAACAAAAAAACAGAAAATTGCATCTTGGCTGGACCATCACTCGGACTAAAAAAAAAAAAAAAAAAAAAAAAAAAAAAGACAGAGAAAGAGAGAGGAAGAGAGAAAGAGAAATAGGACCAACAAAAAGGTGATAAACATTTGTTATTTCCCTCTTCAAGGAGTTCCTTTTAAATTTTTTTTTTATTTTTGATTTTTGTACAAATTCGATCGGAGTTTGCATTTGTTTGTCTGGTTTCTGTTTGATTTCCTTTACTATAGACAATATTTTTTCCCAGATACAAATTTAATCATCATCATCATGCAAGTGGGTGAAATGCGTCCATGGAAAAGCGCAAAGGAGAAATCGTGCTTGTCCTAAAAAGAATACAATTGTCACTTTTGCTTTGTTTTTTTTTTTTTTTTCTTTCTTTTTATATATATAATAATTATTATTTCCCGCCCTCCCCCCCACCCTTCCCGCTGCAGCACCAGCGTTTGTGACTGTTGAAGTTTTAGCTCCATCTCTTGGTGGTGGTGTTGGCTGACGGTGGTGGTGGTGGTGGTGGATTCTCTGATCCCTGTCTGTTTGTTTGCTATTATGTTTGGGTCGGGTTTGGCCTTTTCTTTCCTCCCGGCTGTGTGTGTGCGTGCATGCGTGTGTGTGTCCTGATTCTAGGTTGCCTCGGTTTGTTTTGCTCGGGACGGGGAGAGGGTGCTTGGCTGTTTGGATTTGGATATTTTTGTTTGTTTGTTTTCCGATATCATACATCACATTCCGAGTCGCTGGAGGTTACCGAGAGGATGGAGGTGCCCGTCTCGGCTCTTTCTGTCAAACTGGAGACGCTGGTGGTCGGGCTGGCCGCCGTGGACGGAGACTCGGCCGAGCTGTGTGTCGGGCAGCCGGGCTCTGCCAGCGACCGCATGCCGCTCTGTCCTATCGCCTGGTGCTGGAGCCTGCATCGCGCCGGGAGACAAAACAACAGCACAGCCCCGCTCAGACACCGGGCGCGGCCGAGGGGACGGCGCCCGCCCGGCCCTGCGCCCTCCCGGGGACGGCCGCGCCCGCGGCCCGGCCCGGAGCGGGAGCGGACCCTCGGCCGTAGGGTGCGGCCCCGGGCCGGCCGCTCTCCCGCAGCGCCCCGCGCAGCCCGCAGCGGCGGCGGCACGCAGGGCCGAGCCGAGCGGCCGGGCCGCGCTGCCCCCCTGCCGGGGCAGGCCGCCGCGGGGGGACGGCGCCCGGCGCGCACACAGCGACAGGGGCCGCGGTCTGAAACGGGACGGGGAGCGCGGGGACAAGCGCTTCCCTGTGCCCGCGTTTGAAAAACACGAGCAGCGCCTTCTCTTTCCCGGGACTGCCATTCATTCCTCCCCGCAACACGGCAGGCCTAGGAGAAACCGTGTATGGGTGAGCCCCTTTAACACTTGGGCACCGCGAAAAGCTTCAAGGAGTGGTCCGTAGCGAGCAAGAATCGTACTGGAACCCCATTTTGTGCTCTAGCCAACACCTGCCTAAATATTTCCCAGTGCACAGACACTGTGAGTCTGCGGTAGGGAAGGAGGGAGGTCCTGTCCCAGGGACGCAGCGCTATGAATAAAATAAAAGAAGGAGAATGTGGAACACAACGCTTCTTTCCCTTCGAAATTTAAGTCCTTTTTTCATCTGAAAGCCATAATCAGCTTTAAAGTGCTTGCTCTTTTATTTCTTTCATTGTTAACCCTTAAGGAAATATTATCTTTGTATTTTTTTAAGAGGCAATAAATATTTTTAGGTACCCTAGCATATTGCAAATATTCCCCTGGGCCCGTTTATTCCACTCGAAACCCAAAGAAAGTCTAATTCAGGGATAAGAGCTAAAAGTCCTGGACTGAGCAGCCAGCCTCAACCTCTAGCGCCTAGGATTGCCTGTGTGAATCAAAACACACTCTTCACTCAAATGTTTCTCACCGAGGTATTTTTAATTTTAACTTCCTGCAAAGAACAGGAAAAAAAATGTAGCCGGTTTATTCTACATTTCTCATTATTTTAAGTTGTCTAATTTCAGGGTCTTTGATTTTTCTCCCATTTACAAATCCTGGTGCATTCATCTGCTGTCAACAGCGTTGAGTCAACAAAAGCATCCGTAGGCAACTTCTGTTTATTTACAGTCCTAAGCTGATCTGTTTTCCATTTAATGGAAATTAAATAGCGAGGCACTTTTAGGTTGCATTTCTCCTACAGAATCTTTAATCAGTAGCACCAGTGCTATAATTAGGAGGAATTTAAGAGACAGCATTTATAAGAAGTTTTTGTGTACACGCTTATAGTGGTAGCGAAACTTAAATTAAAATAAAACCAATGTATCAAACTAAATTAAGGGCCCATTTTCATTTGCAAAATAACTTTTATGACACTAATGAGAAAGAAAGAAAAAAGCAAAAGAAAGGAAGAAGGGTGCCTCGCTTTTATCATGGCAAAGCGGAAAGGGAAAAAAAAAAAAAGAAAAAAGACACTGAGAGACACGCAAATAAATGCAAGTGTAAATCCACAGGAAACACACGACCAGGAGGCCAGGTCGCCATGTGGTGTAAACACAGCAATGGAGATGCAGGGGGGAAAATTCCCGGTCTCTTAAATGTTTTTTGTTTTGGTTTGGCTTTTTTTTTTTTTTTTTCCCTCCATGAGCCAAAGAGCTCTGGGGTATGCCTGTGCTGGTCCCGCTGCGCATGCAGAGCAGCACGAACAATTGGAGCGGAGCCGCCGGCTCCGCCGAAACCCCCTCTGAACCGCACAACCTGCCTCGGCCTTTCGGCCGGGGACCCGCGCCTGAGACCGGTCAGGCACAAATCAAATCCCGGCAAGCCGAAAGCCAAACCGAAGCCCACCGACCCAGAGCCGTGGGGTTTCCCGTCCCCCGCGCCAGCCGCCGGTGCAGGGAGGGGAGGGAGGCCGGGAGAGTCGGGCGCTGCCCCCGTCGCAGCCGATGTGCTCCGCGCATATCTACGCGCGCGCCCACGGAGCTGCCCACGCCCGCCGGGAGCGCCAGCCCTGTCCGCACCCCGAGAGCCCGTACGGAGCCGGGGCAAGGTTGGAGGCACGTCAGGTAACTTTGAGCCGTGCCTATCCCCTTCGAATCCTTGTGGCTGCCGGGAGAAGACCTACCCGCCCGGCGCGGGACCGATTTCTCCCCGATTGAGAGGACGAGGAGGAAGGAAGGAGAGGCAGAGGCGCGCTGTCGCCCAGGCGGCTGCCGAGCAGCGGAGCGCGCCCGTCCACCCGCACGGCCCCGCCGCCCACCTCGTCCCCCGCCCCGGAGAGTGGCACAGCAGCCCACTGACCTGTTTTTAGCCGCCGCTGCTCTGTCTCTTTGCCTTCGGTTTTTGAACCAGTTGCCTACTTGCGTGGGGGTGAGCCCCGTGGCCTGAGCCAGTTCCCTTTTCTTGCTGGGGTTGGGGTAAGGGTCCTGCAGGTACCACTCCCTCAGGAGGCTGCGAGTCCTCTCCTTGAAGCAGTGCGTCTTCTGCTCGCCATCCCAAATGGTCCTGGGCAGCGGAAACTTCTTCCTCACCCTGTATTTATCAACCGGCCCCAGCGGGCGACCCCTTAGCTTCTCGGCCTCCTGGTAGTGCGCTTCGAGCCACATGGCCTGCAACTTGCCGTGGGACTCCTTGGTGAATTTGTGGTTCTCCAGGATGTGGTAGAGGTCTCGGAAGTTGCCCGTGTGGAAGGCCACCACCGCCCGGGCGCGGAGGATGGACTCGTGCTTGTTGATGGCCTCGCATGCCCCCGGCGCCACCGGCAGCGACCAGAGAAACCTCCCCAGCCTTTCTATGTCTCCAGTCTCCTCCAGCGTCTCGCAGACGCTGGCCACTTGCTCCGGGGAGAAGTTGAGTGTGGGCAGCTGAAACATTGACAACTCTTCGTGGGGTGCCCGGGAGCTGCCGCCTCCACCGCCGCCGGCACCGGGGCTGCAGCCCGAGCCGCTGCCGCTGCCGCCGCCGCCGCCGCCGCTGGCGAGAAGGAGGGAGCGGTGGTGCGGATCGGCGGCGAAGTTTGGCAAGAAGAAATGGGTGGGATAAAGCTCTAGCGGGGACCTGAACACCATGGGATGACCGGGGAGAGGGGGAGATAAATCAAGGAGAAAAGAAAGAAAGGGAGGAAGAAGGGAGGAAAGGGCACACGCACCGCGCACGCATCCACACCCGCACACGCACACACAGCCACATAGAGGCACGGGGGCACACACACTCACACGCACACGCGGGCACACGCACACGCGCGCTCACACACACCCCACACGCACACGCACTCACACACACACGGCCCCACGCCGCCGCCGAGTCAGGATTCAGTGATTCAACAGCGATCGCCCTAATGACAACAGCCTCATAATATCTCCCCTAAATCCACAGTGAGTGCAGCGCTGAAACATTTTGTTTCGCTTTTCTATTGGTCTTCTGAGTGTCGTTGTGGCGTTGCCATGGCAGCCGCTGCCAATCACTGTCAGCCCTGCCAATCATTACGGAGTACGTAAGGAAGGTTTTTACCACTTCGCCCAAATGCACGGGGGGGAGGGAAGCCGGGCGGTTGGTGGAAAAGCCTGGTTTGTTGTTTGGATTTTTTTTTTCCTCCTTAATCTTTGCAACTCCTAATCTCAGCACTTCCCCTTCTCCCTGTCTCTCCCCCCTCCTTCTCCACACCCCTACTAAATAAGGGATCAAATAATGCGAAAAGCAGTGTGCACATATTTGTTGAATGGGATGAGCAATTAGAGGGTGGAATATTATTGTGATCTTAACGAGCCTCGTTAAAGCTAAAGGAGATATGGGGGAAAAGTAAATGGGCCAGGCTGGGATACACGTTCGGATAAAGGGCTCCTAACTGAGACAATTTACACATGATTTGCACGTAGTTTCACTTCATTCTGCCTATCTGAGCACTAATAGTGCCGGGGAAGAAAAGAAAGATGAGATCATTAGACCCATCCTCGCGCCGGTGACCCTCCCAGAAGCAGGCACATACAGTACAGGCTGGGTTTAGCCCTGGTTCACCGAAGAGTCTCTCCTCCCCTCTCTTGCTCTCTGCCCCTCTCCGCGGAAGGAGGGATCCGCTGTCTGCGGAGTTCCGCGGCCGCTCCGCCGGGAGCCGCCCAGGGTGCCTTGCCCGGATCTGCTCCGGCCGCCCGGCTCCGCGATCGACCCCGGCGGTGTCCCGCTCGCTGCCTCCCTCGTCCCACTCCTCGCTTCCCCGCCCTCCCGCTCCTTCTAGTCTTCCCTTTCCCTCTCCTTTCTCTTCCTTCTCTCCACTTTGTTTTTCTTGTACTCTGGCTTTCCTCCTCCCACTCGCCTCACCTCCCCTCGCCCCTTCCTTTCTCCGGAGCCCAGCGACCTTGCGAGGTTGTTCCTCACCCCCAAATCCGCCGGGGCTTTACACCGTGCCTCTCCTTTCCACCGCTAATTCTGCCCCCCAACTTGCAAGGCTCTCGTGCAGGGAAGAGGAATGGGATGCAAGCCAAAGTGGATTTGAGATTTTTAAAATTTTTATTTATTTATTTAGTTTTTATTATGCAATTGAGAGCAGGGAAAATATCCCTAGTGGTGGTTTGAGTCCATCCCTCAGTAAAACACAGCTGGGTCGTCAGACCTTGCTACCATGCAACTATATTTATTATTAGGTATGTTGCTTTTAAGAAGATTTAATCAGCATCTTGAGCTGGTAACTCTTTTGTTTGGTTTCTGTAGCTATGGAAGTGTGATTTACAGAGATTTGTACGGGTCATGGACATCTTTCCAGACTTACTGTGTATATTTAGACAGGACTTTGCTTGGTGTTAAAAAGTGTATATTTTGAATAGGTTCACACACAGTAGCAAACAATACCGACATTGTAAAGGCATGTACAACGAGTATTGAAACGCAGCATCCAGACTTCAACTAATCTGCCCTCAATAAAGCTGAAATAATTATCCTAAGCCGCCTTTCTAGAAGAAAAATCATTCAGGAATTCAAAACTTTTTTAAAGATCTTTTCTGCATTCCGATGGAGATCGAGGGGTGAGGCTTGGAGCCCAAACTACTTTCAGACATCAATGGAGGGAAGGAGGGGGGGAGTGAGATATTACAATTAAAATGTGAAAACATAGCGTGACTTGCCCTATCCGAAGGATAATAATAATACTGCTATGGGTGGTAGAAGTTCTTTAGCTGCGCTCCAAACTGGTTGTGATCCTTTCACAGCGCACTTCTCGTGAAATAATTCTAAGTGGCAGATGAATAGGTCCAGTTGGAAGAGCTGCTGGACTGGAAGAAGCTCGCTGTATGACACATTCATCTGATTTCCACTAAACTGTCATCGGTGTGCTACATGGCTTCATAGTCCTAATGGAAATAATTCGCCCTCTTAATTTTTAGTGATCTGCTTAAGCACTTCTGTTAACAGACTTGGGAAAAACTTCTTTTTTACCCTCCCACCTTCCCTGGCTCGTATTTCCAGTCGTACAGCGAAGGAGGGAAAGAGACTTCTCAGTCCCTCTACAAATCGACTTGGAGGTATTAATTGGACAACAATATGTTTAGCCAAAGATTTTAATACACACACACACACAAAATCTTTTTCTTTGTAATCCTTTCCTTTTATGTAAAGGATTACAGAGGGGAGAGTGGGGGGAATTCCTGCGGGAGTTTCTTAATATTTTATTCCATTTTTCTTTGTGCTGCAAATTGAACTACCTTAAAATGTATTTCCAGAATAACATCGAAACGGTCTCTGTTGTTTTGGTGGTTTTTTTTGGTTTTGTTTTTGCCTTTTTTTTTTTTTTTGCCTTTTTTTTGCCTTTTTTTTTTTTTTTTTTTTTTAATCTCACGGACTATCATATACTGGTCGTTCAGTTTTAGGTTGCAACCCTTCTATTAGTATTCCTGATGAATCTCTGAAAGCTTCTACATATATTCTTTCTTTCTCTCTCTCTCTCTTTTCCTTTCGCACCCCCCCTTTTATTTACCTTTCTCTCTACCAGACATATGAAACATGTAACAACTGCATTTCTGACGAAAACCTTTCTTCCACAGTATCCTTCCGTAGGGTATTTTAATGCATGTATTCTGTGTCTGTTTATAACCAAACAAACCCACAATCCTGCCTTATCAGCTAATACCAAAGTCTTCCTGAAGCCCAGTCTCCTCTCAGTGCCGCGAAGGTCCAGCACGGGAGCCCTGCTAGCCAGAGGCCCTTACGAGGACGGAGCCAGCATCCTTAAACCATTCCGCCGGCTCCCGCGGCTGGAAGACGCCGGTCACCGAGGCGCGGTGGTCGTTAGCCAGACCTCGGGGAGCAGAACCTTCGCTTGCCCAGCCCGGCCGGGGATTCAGCGCTCCCCTAAGCCTGTTAGGGACACACTCTCATGTCCTGAAATGTGCAAGCAGATAATTGTTGGCGCTCCAGCTTTGTGTGAGGAGGCCAGGGTGTAAATGGCTTTTAATGACTGCAGCTGCTGGCTGCAAACTGTCAATGGGATCGGCTAATACCGAGCCCGGACCCGCCGGGCGCCCAGCCGCAGCCGCCGCCGCCGGGCGGGCGCAGCCGCGGGCGCGGAGCGGCGCGCGCAGCGGGGCGCCCCGCCGGGCGCGGAGCCGGGCGCGGTCGGCGGCGGCGGGAGCGCGGCGGCGGCGGCGGACGGGGCTGGGCAGAGGCTGCCTTCTCGGCTGGGGAAATCCTTTCCGGATCCTGTAAGTTTGTTACGGGCAGGCGGAGGTCCCGCGGGGAAGCGTCCAGGGGGTGTGCGGCCTCCCCCTCCTTCCCCTCGGCCCTTCCCCACCCCCGCGCTGGGGCCCGGGGTCCGGGGCCGCGTAAGGCGGGGTCCCTCTGCTCTGACGATGGCCGTCTCTCCAGGCCGGGGAACCTGCCGTCCGTTTCCAGTCAATCTTACTTGGTCCCACATGATTTATTGTTTCAGCTGCTAGAATGACATGTGGCTCTGTAGGGCAGGGGAGCAGCCCTCCCCTTCTCCCCAAAAACCTCCCCCTAAACAAACCCGGGCAAGCCAATGCTCTCTTCTGGAGGGAGCCCTACGAAGTTGTGTGCGTGTGTGTGTGTCGGGCTGCCAACCTGAAGGACTTTTCTGGGGAAGGGAAGCAGAGAGAGAAGCTCTTTTATTTCGCTGCTTGTTTTGATGGACGCTCCCAGGAGGCTGCGATTTTCTGCTGCCTAGTTAGTGCCCCTTAATCCTGACTCGGGAGTGACTCAGTCGACGCTTGCAAGCGCTGATTATTTTTTTTTTTTTTTATCGGGGGAGGCAGTGGTTCAGACGGGGCTGGGGCGTAGCGGTCGAGGTATCGGCGAGAGGAAAATGCACCGCTGCGGTCGCGGCGAGGGGGAAGCCAAAGGGGGGGAGAAAGGGAGAGCCAGGGGCAGGTAAAGGAGAACCCATCGCTTTGGTCTTGTTAGGCTTTTTATATTATTAATACAACGATTTAACTGGATTTTTGTCAGTCTTCAGGGGCAAGTGCTGAGCAATTTGTACGGATGCTATCTTTAAAAACACATCTATCTTCCTCTTTCCTTTCTTCCCTCTTTCTTTCTTCCTCTCTTTCTTTAGTCACGATTTCCCGGGATAAATGAATGCTCATTTGATGGGTGTGTAAGATGTGGCCCATCCGGCTCCCGTAACAGAACTCTGTGGATGTGGTGCGTGCTGTACCGGTCGTGATAACAAACAAGTGGCAAGTGATGTTTTTTTTAGTTGCTTGGATTGGCTTAAGAAGTCGAAGGGGTATTTAATTAGTGCTCCAGAATACTGCTTCAGCTTCCAAGTTAAACTTCCGGGGACCCCTCCCAAGCTTTATTTTGCATAAACACCGAGGCTGGATGAGGGAGACGTGAAATACCAACAAATTTTTAATTGCTTAAAAAAAAAAAAAAAGTGAGAAAAGGAATGCAGCTTGCCTCAGCGGTGACATGACGGCTTGGGAAGCAGAAAACTTTCCCGAGAAGGTGAGGGAGCCGCAACCGCCTCCCGGCTGGGCTGGTCTGCTTTCCCCTATCCCTCTGGATCTGCTGGCAGCTCCCGCCAGTCGAAAGTTACCTGCTCTGCAGCAGAAGCAGCCGTACAGTCGCTTGCTCCTGAATTAAACACAACTCTTAATGATGTAGCATTATCAACAAGGGACACTTGATTGACTGATCTAGGTATGATATATGTGCTTGGCGTCTAAATTAAATATTAAGTGAAATACTTAGCTCTAATTAGAAATCGTAACCTAGCGATGAAAACTTGAAGAAACAAATTATGGGGGGAGGAGGGGACAGGCTTTAAACGCTGCGGAGAGGAAAGTAGCGGTGATGTGTACAGAGTCTGACATATTAGCAACAAGCAGCAACTTCGAAATGATTGACGTGTCATTAAAGCCATCAGGCTGATTTTAATAAATCTTCAAGAAAAAAAGGGAAGAAAAGCTAAGAAAAGTGTGGAACCGCGGAGACAGGTTATTTATTAATCAGCGCATTAAATCCAAGAGAAACGCAATTAGAAAGGGGGAGAAGCAGAGAAGGCAGGGGAAAATCTGTTGACGAGTTTAGCAAATAAACGTCCATAAAACAGCGGCCATCCGGCTCGGGGCTTCTCTGGGAGATGGAGATGTCAGAGCCAGATGCCTTCTCCCCTGAGTGTGCCTTCCCAAGGTAAACAAGCACACAGTTGTCTCAACTTTCTCCTTTAGTACAAAGTTCCTGGTGCGACGGAAAATTTGAATATTTTATCAGTCTCTTGTAGTGACCCTCATTAGGTGGGCATCCTGCTAAGGCCTTGGCGTTACAAGAAAGCTGCCCAATCAGAGCATTTGCACGCCTTGTTAGCGATGGTTAATGAAGCTTCCCCATGCACTCAAAGAAAGGCCCCCTCGATGTAGATTTACCTTATGTCAACTCGTTACTTCTAATGAATCGCATCAAAATTCTTCTCTGAATGGGGCCGAGGCGCCCGGACCGGGATCCCCTCCCCGCCCGGCGGAGCCCACCCCTGCCACCGCCGGCACTTTAGCGGAGAATCCGGGACCAAGGTGACCAGGCGCAGTTTGGCGGTGGGGAGGGGGAGAAGAGGCCGAGGGAGGGGACGGAGCGGAGAGTGCGGCCGGCGGTGGCGGGGGCACCGCAGTCTGCGGGGGGGCTCAGCCCGGCAGCGGCTACCGGCGGGGGCAGCGACTGCGGAGGCTTAGCTGCTGGCAGGTAGACGTTTGCTCTTCGCCTCTAATTTCCAGGCTCCCCCCACCCCAACCCCCCACCTCCCCGTCCCTCCGGGCTGGCATTTTAAAATCAATTAGTATTTTCAATTCTTGAGGTGAATTATTCAAACAAATGTTTGGGAGACCCTGAGGGAGAATTTGGCCGTGACAAAAGGTTTGATTAGCTTTATTTCCCCCCAAAAGCAACAAAGGCGTAGGGCTGCGAGAACAATCCGCTACATCAGGGCATGTTCAATTAAATGAAAGTCATTAGCTTCGCCGTGAAAGCACTACCTTTAAAATCAGATGGGGCGGGCGGGAAGGGGGGAGTGGGTGTACTCTGATAATTGTGGCTGGAGGATTTAACACTCCCCCTCCCCCTATACACACAAAGCCCTCCAAAAAGAAGAAGAAGGGGGGGGGGGACCCAAACCCAACACTTCACCCTTTGGAAATTTTTGCTCAGTCTAAACAATAGGAAGCCCATAATGCAGATTATAACACTCACTGACTCGAATCCATTATCTGCCCTCCACACTGTCTATATATTGATTTCCATATACTTTCTATTGCTCTCAATGACTGAGCAAAGCTCCAGTTAAGAGCCCGCGACACACAGGAGCGCTGCTTGAACTACAACTCACCAATACAAGCCGGAGCCGGTTGTAAACACGAAATGCTCCCACTTTCCCGGTGCAGCTGTGAACAAGCACACTACCACCCCTCCATCCCCGCAAGGAAGCTGGCGACCGGGCAGAGCCGGTGCGCTGCCCCGGGCCCCCCTCCCGCCGCGGGGAGCATGCGGATCCCCCTCGGAGCCACGGCTAGGTGCGCACGCCCGTGTCCACGGGAGAAATCCCGGGGCGCCCCGTCCCGAGAGCGCCGGGGCCGCATGCGGGGAAGGGGGTCTGGGTCCCTCGGGGCACAGAGCCGGCATCGCCGGGCGGGCAGAGCTGGGGAGCTCAGCTCCCCGCCCGTGGCCCTCCGCCAGCAGCCCCTCTCCCCGAGACCTGAGCTCTTAATGAGGGATGACGGTGGTTTCTCTAACTTTGAGAAACCAACAGAGCAGAACTTTCCCAAGGCAGGATCCTCCGGACGGTAAGTTTGATATTTAGATTAAGATCACTTCCTCACGGGCTCCTGTAATGTGCGTGTGAGTATGTGAATGTGAGGAAGACGAGGAGAGGGAGCAAGCTCAGCTCAAAGTGACCATAAAAGAGAGAGAAGAAACCACCAAGAGCACGACTTGATTTTTTTTGGGAAGTGCTCTTAAAGGGAGGTGGGGTGGGAGCGGGAGGCCGCCGAGGTCGAGACGGGGAGCGCAGTCGAGCTGCCCCTGCCTCTTCGCAACCTCCCTCTGCAGGGCATTGCTCCAGGCGGAGGGTAGGAAGGTGTCGAGAGGGTTAAAGTGCCGGGCGAGAAGTAGAAATTTGGAAGCGAATATGTGTCGGGGGGAGGGGGAGTAAAGCGGTTATTCTGCTGCTGTAAAGACCCCAAATAATCCACTTGGAACCTGTATAGATCGGAGAGATCCGGGACAGCGTCTTAAATGGTCACATCTCCTCTCCCCCTCCGCCTCTTTACTTTAATGAAGATTGTTAATTTGCTTCGAGGCAGTGCTCTGGGTTGATAAGTCCTCCCCAGTTAATATGTTAAAGTTTAAATACCAGCAGGTGCAAATTCATTCTACTTAAGGCTATAAAAATAATGCCGAAATTCAAGAGCACAAGAAGTCAGCCTTTGTATTGTGATTTATAAAAGGGAAATTGCGCTATACATAGCCGACTATTTACAAAAAAAAAAAAAAAAAACAACCCCCAAAACCCTGAAAGTGCTAAACTCTTCTTAATGATGCCGAAGGTGAAGTTGTTTCATATTGGACAAAATGGGAATTATTCTTTGTCATGTAAATCACCCTTCACTTGACCTCAGGTTAGAGGATAATGTTCATTCTTAGTTCACACTAAAACTTATTTAAATTAGAGAGCCTGAAGAATCATTTCACCAAATCCGTGTAATAACGTGAAGAGGACTTAGGGATCTTCATTCAAAAAACCCGTGGGTTAGGAACGTGTACTTTAAAAATTGGTATTTGCCGCAAACCTCGAGGATTAGGGGGTTTTTATTTAATCAAGTTATGCTCCTTGGATTTCCTGAGAAATGTGTATATAATTTCGCATAACAAGATTAAAAGAAAGGAGAAGATATGAATCAAAGGAGCTATAGATACACAAAAGACCTCCAAGTAACAATTACTGTAATACATATTTTAAAATAGGAAAAGAAATGAAAAGATATTTAACAATTGGGTAAAACAGAAATGAAGGTTTGATAAAGAAGATGCAGCTTGCGGTGCTATTTCATTCGATAAATATACTTTTGGCGTGGAGTGACAGGATGTGTTATTTTGACACAAAATGAAAGCATTACTGCAGATACAGAGACACAGATATACACGAAGACAGCTGTATACACTCATTTATAAATTAGTGGGTGCACGTGGAAGGAAATCTGAGCGTCTCTACTTTCCAAAGCAACACTGAAAAATATCCCATAGGTGAGGTACTGGGCTGGGGTAGGCTTAATATTGAAGTGCTAGAGATTATTGGAAATCAAATAAAAATTCGACACGCACAGACCCATTAGAGGATTTAGTGGTGAGGAGGGAGAGATTTTCCGGGGCTTTTGTTGCTAATGTTTCAATGCTAGGCGCTAACTTTAAGAAAAGTGTCAGTAGAATAACAAATTGAGGGCATGAAAGGCCACGGAGAGAAAGCAAGCAAGGATGCTCTTGACTTCTTAGCAGTTGCTTAGAAAGGATCTCGAGCTTAATATGGGGACTCAATCAGCGGAGAGCACAAAGCTGGGTAGAGGGAAGTTGGGCTCAGCACGTGCACTTTGGTCAAGTCGCTCGAGTGAGCACCGGAGGGGGGTCGCCGCGGGCGCGGAGCCTCCCCGGGCTGCACCCCCAACCCCCCACGCCTGGCACCGGCGGCCGCGGGCACCGCCTTCCCGCATCCCGGCCCGGGGCTGCAGCCGCGGGTGGGGACGGGGGTGGGCAAGCGCACGCCAGGGGCTGTGCTGAACCGGTGCCCCTCTTGCGCCTCTGCGGCAGGGCAGGAAAAAGCCGTCTGGCCGGGACAGGCGCGGGGGCCGAGATGGGGGACTGGATAGAGCGCAACTTGTCCCTTTACTGGAGCACCAGCAGTAGGTTTTGTAAAAAGACTCTGTCATCAGATTCGGTCTTTCTGCGAGAAACAGCCGTTTTTAAAGCCCGTCTGTAAAGATTTTTAACAGCTTAACGAAATATCAGAGATAAGGGAAACCTGGAAGATGCTCCCAGGACATCAGACCTTAATGTGCTCCTTCAGCGGCGGAGGGAGCTCCATTCTGTCCCTGTACATATTATACTGCAGACAGGGTTCGATATATACTCTATTTAATCTTGCTCTGTGACAGAGCTGTTTAAGTGTATACCATGCCTACGTTCTTTGTATCAAGACCAAAAGGATGCATTGTTGAAAGAAAACTATTCAAAATCTTTCATCTGATAGAAACGATCCAGCAACTGTGAGGCAGCTACAGCACAATGGTTCTGTCTGCATAATAGGTACCTCATAAAAATACAGCATGTCATTGCAACAAAAAGTTAAAAGTCTTAAATGCATCCATCTTATATATTGCATGAAGTCAATAATATTCTAACCTCTCCTGCACCCCGCCATTAAATGGTACACGGCACTTTAAAATCGAGGGCATTGTGATTGAAATCCCAGTCTCTAGCAGAGAAAGAGGGGAGCAAGGTAAGTTAGCAAGGACCATTACGGATGTAATGACCTCAGGGTAAATATTCATTAGGAAGAGGGGATTCCTCTTCTAATACCCAGTCTATTTTCTTTGGAATGCAATATCACGGAGAATAATGTGGTAGCAAGACCCAAGATTTAAAAGGAGATTATTACTAAGTATGTTGGGAAGAGTTTGGGAGATCCTTTCTTTTTCCCAGACACTTTTCTCAAGTGGGACGCAAATGCCAAGAATAACAATTTTTAAAATCACCTTTTTAATTTTATTCGGAAAGCTAGAGAAGCTTGCTCCTTGCTTAGCCCCCTGCAGCAGAAAGAGGATAACATTTAAGCAGCTCGGTGAGCAGCCCTGCCTCTCTTTTCCCTTGGTAGGTGCACTTAGACGGCGGCAAGAGAGCCTGCACACCCCCCGGGGACCGAGTTTGCCTCCTGAACTACACTTCTCTTACTGAAGAACAGTAGCTCCGACCTCCAAACCAACTCGGACTGGCGCTTTAAAGTAGATGCGAACAGTGCTCCCGTGTCTCAACATGGTCATGTAGGAATTTGAGCCTTTTAATTTCCAGAGACAAGGAATAACTCCCTCGGAGCACCGGGCTGGTTTAGGTGGTCGGTTGTTGGGTGTTTTGGTTGGAGTTTTTGATTTTTTTTCCCTAATAAGATAGCGAGGGAAGATGGGGTACTATTCCCCTGTAGACACAGAAAGATAAAGGGGAAGAAAAAGCCTAGCCAGGCATATTTAGCTGTAGGGAATCTGCCCGAGCCGCTCTGTTGTCCCCGGCGGGACAGCGGTCGGGGGCTGCGGGCGCTGCCGCCGGCCCGGCCCGGCCGTCACCCCGGCCCTGCGCGGCAGCCAACGGGCGCGTCGCCTGGTGTGACCTTCAGGGAGCACATTTCAACTGCTAAGCACCGAGAAAAGTGCTTCTCTCTCTCGCAGGCGCCATATTACCGCCGGGAGCCGGGGCTGGGGCGGGGGGTGGGCGGGTGCGCAGTTAGTCTAGTTCTCCACAGTTGTTAATTCAGACTGGGCGAGCACTCGATGGCTCCATAAAAAAAAAAAAAAAAAAAAAAAAAAAAAAAAAAAAGTACTTTGGGATTATTCTTTTCTTCTTAGCCCCCCCTGCTATCACCCCTTTTCCAACTACCCTCGAGGGGATGCACTTTGTAACACTGATGCCTGCTCTGGGACCCTACGGAGCATCCTCCTCCTTCCCGCCCGCTGGAAAAGGGGGTGCGGGAGGGGGGCAATCCCCGAGAGCACGGGGTGTCACGGGGGCCCTGCCCAAGGCCCCGACACTCGCCTTGCCCGAGGCCCCAGGCACCCCCGGGCAGTGCCCGAGAGTGCCCAGCTTCCCCCATCCTGCTGCTTGCCGGGGAGGGACTGGGAAAACTCCCTAAGCCTTGCTCCCTCCGCGCACACCCTGTTTGTGCTGGGAAGGCTATGAGGCTCAAAATGAGAAAATACCCCCAACACCTCTTTCCCTCGGTGCAAAATTATTTCCTAAGCTGTGGGTGTGCACTTTACTGAGCTCTCTGCTCCCTCGCTTCTCACAGAGACCTGCTCCTTAGTCAAGGGCGCTCTTTTGTCTTTAACTCTGCTTTGTTTGTAATTGTGAAAAAACTAACCAACCCCACCCAAAACTCGACGACAACAACTTCTGTAGCTGTGCAGAAGTGGAGGAAGCAGCACCACAATCGCGGCAGGGACACAGAGAAGCCGGACAGAGCCGCTCCTCCCCTGGGCCGCAGGGCCGATGCCGTCCTAAAGATTCAAGTCCTCTCAGGATTTTGGAACAAAGGCAGCCCAGCCCAGCTCCGCCACGCACGAATCTCCATTGTAATCCTGGGCTTATCCTTCCCCCCACTCCCTTTCTTCATGTGCCCTGTTTTCCAGCCTGCAGTTCCTGAAGGTCAGATGGAGAGGTCATAGCTCTGCATCCCCTATAAATAGATTTTGATATTTAGACAGCTATTGCTACTCGATATTAACTTACAGGATAATGGCGAGAGATACCGTATGCGCTGAACCTGTTATTCACGAGTGAGCAGCATCTGTCGAATACAATTCTCGTCTTTTTGCCCTGTTTGGCTGTAGCACATATCAATAGGGCGAAGGACGTCTTGAGGCTGCGGTAGGGACGGGGAACAGGACGGCTCTGCGGGGGCAAAGTTGCAAGTACAGTGTTGAAACTATACGAGGACTTAGAGAGCTGAAGTCAAGAGCCAGGTCGGCACAGACCGGCTCTGAGCGAGTGCAGGACCAATTCAAGAGCGGCTGGCGTAGAGATTCCAGCGGGCTTTTGACACTTCACATTAAAATATAATGAATGCTGCTGAAGTAGAAAGGTCTTTCCTCCGCACATTCACAGCCCGATTTCCCCTATTTCTGCCTTTTAAAATCATGGGTTCCAGGTGGATCTGAACCAGAGGCTCAGAGCTCACCACTAACCCTTTCGCTGTTTACAGAACATTCAAGAGAAGGCAAGGTCTTCAAATGTGAGCAACACTTTGAAGGTAGCACTAAGAGTTCTCATTTCCTTTTCACAGAGCATCCTGTCTTCTGGCTGTTCCCAAATCCTTCTCTGCCTTTCGCCACCTGCGAGGCAGAAAGGCCTTTGTGCTGCCGGCCATCCTGGGTGCCGGCACTTCACTTGGCAGTGCGATTAAAATGAAATTCACGGCCGGGACTCGGGCTGAGGCTTTAGAGCAAACCCTCCCGCAGCCGGGTACCCGCCGGGATGCGCCGATCGGGGACGGCCAGCACTTTGGGAACTGGTGGAACTGGCGGGCAGCGGCGGTGGCCGTGTCCCCGCGGGACGGGGAAAGGAGTCTGGCCAGGCTAAAAATATAATTTCTCCCTCGTTGTGCTGGCTCACGCGTGGGTCCTGCTCCCTCTGCAAAAACTGTTTCCCTTATCGCTGTCGAGACTGCAGCTTTAGAAACTAGTTGTGATCAAGATCTTGTGTAGCAGGACGGGGAAGTACGCAAGCGTTTCCATCTACTTACCTGGGCATGGGAGGGAAGGGGGGGAGGGTCATGAAAGGCGCCGATTGTGTGTGGATTTTGAGGTTAAAAAGAGGTAACCTGGGGAAGGGGAGGGAGGAAAGGCGCTGAGTGGCTTTATTTAATAAATAAAATGTCTGAAATAGTTGTCGAGATTTGATTCTCCCGTTTGCTAGTTTAACTTGCCCTTTAATGCTCATGTGTAACATCTGTTACTGTGCGCGTACAACTGCGTTTTGGGGGTGGTGTGCGCTTCATTTTGAGAAAACGGATAATTGTCCAGGAAGAGACAAAAGAGGCAGTTTTAAGATGATGCGACTTTCTAGAGTTTCTCGCGGGTTTACAACCAGCTCAGCAACAGTGAAACAAACTTGCTGTCAAAAGTTTACCGACGCTCAGGAAGGAGGAGCGCATCTCGCTGCCCGGCCGGGGACCCGCGGGCTTTGTTCCGAGGGGAACGAAGCCACGGGAGCTGCCATGGCGCTGTCCCCGGCCGGAAGGCACGCTGGCTGGAGAGCTGGTGGAGCACTCTCCCGGCGGGGCAGGTGTCCCCTTCCGGACCGGCCCGAGGCAGCCGCGACCGCCCTTCGCCCGCCGAGTGAGGCGGCAGCGCTTGTGCCCAGAGCCGACGGAAGAGGCAGACGCGACTTTTCTGTGTGTTTTTATGGCTTGCCTGCGAGGAAAGGTGCCGTCTCTTTCCCCCCTCGGCCTCTTCCGCCCATCTCTTCTCCCCGGGAGCTCCGGAGGGAGCCGGGAGGGGCCCGGCGCTGCACGGCCCCGGACACGCAGGGATGGTGCGAGAGGCCGGCCCAGCCCCCCCCGGAGCGGCAGCCCGAGGGCTGCAGGGCAAAGATCTTGTGCTCCCTCTGTCTCGGGGCTCTCTTTGACCTGATGAGCTGCTTAGGGCGAGCTCTTACAATAGTTTTTCCGTAAGAAAAATCCGAGTTATTGTGAGGTGCAATCCCCATACATTTTTAACCATAGTGATTACTAAATTAATAGCAGGCCCTAAGACAGATGTCAAAACGTCTTGAAAATGTTTATCTGTGAATAACTGAGAAGGTGGTAAGACGCATTATCTGATTGTATAATGAAATATGTATGAGGAACAGCTGTTTGCAATAGTCACCTCCCGTTGTTTCATTAGCCTAGAGCCTCCTCTTTAAAGAAGCGCTTCCCTGAAGTTGGCTATTCAGCGTCCGCCGCTTCCACCGGCGCCGGCGGCCGAGCCGGAGCCACAGCGGGGAAAGGGTAGCCCGGTGCTGTCCCTAGGTCGGTCTACGGGCTCTCCCCGCGGCATTTCTCACAGCTGGTCTGCTTCTAGGGCGGGAGGGAAGAGGCGCGGATGGGGTCTGAAGGTGTCTTACCGGGCAATCTCAACCTGAAGAGGACGCCCTGAGAGGAAGGATCCTAGATGCTCATCTCGGAAGCACAGTAAACAGCTATTTATTAAGATTTCATGCCGAGCAGCGACAGCCTCCTCGAATGCTTAGCGCTGACATAAACTTCCAGACGTCGAGCATATGCTGTTGCACAGCATTGTTTATGTGTGGTACCAGATGTTGCTTTGCATCCTATTGTCTGGAGACAGTGTTTAGTTCAGGTTAAAATATCTTTACTTAAACTGCTCAGTTGGCCATTGTGTGAGCATTAGTGAAGTGTCATGGAGAGGTAATGGGAAGTCCGGGGAGGTTAGCTCTCCGAGCATGGCCAGAAGGTCCCTGGTTCATGGTGGGGTTACAGCCACCACTGTCATCTTTTGTTTTCCCTCCTCAGAGAACCCTTGTCCTTCCTCTAAAAGGATGTGCCCCGCTCTCATTCCCTTCGGAGTTTTCTCCACCGTTTCATGAAACGGCCCGATGTTTGTTTTTCTAGTTCCCCTAAATCGCCCGAAAGAGGAAAGGAAAGCGCGGTCCTGCGTCACCGCCACCCCTGGCCGGGCCGGTCCAGGCGGAGCGGGGCGGCCTCAAGCCCCCGCCCTGGGATGCTGGCGCCGGGGGGAAATCGGGCCCGGGAGCAGAGTTCACGCTCGAGCCAGGCCGGCGGCTCCCTCCCCCCAAAATGCCCGGCCGAGCCTCCTTTCCTCCCTCCGTCCGTGGCCGGGCGAGCGAAGGGGCGTCAGGGCGAGCGGGCCGGGGCAGCCCCCTCCCGCAGCCCGGGGGGAAGCGGCCCGTCTGGAGCCTTTTCTTCCCTTTAACCCCGCAGTTTGGGCCGGCCGCGGCAGCTGACCTGTGGCAAGACTTTTGCTCCGGGAGAGAGGGGAAAAAAGCTATAGACTTTAATCGGATTTCTCCCCAAACACTTCTGGTATGTTGTTGTTATGCATCTATATGGAGATCATTATTTATAAATGAGCGAGTACGATCAGTCGCAAAGACTTTAAGAGCCCGGATTTGTGTCATTAAGTTGAAGGCAGGGTGGTGTGACTTAGCGGGGTGGTGGCCGGTGGGCGAGCGGGACGTCACCTGCCGCCCCGCTTTCCCTTTAGCCACCCTGTCACCCTGGGCGAGTTCCCCCCTCTGGAGGCGGTGCGGGCCCGGGGCTGCGGGCCGTGCCCCCGCCAGCTCTATGTTCTCTCCCTGCAGTCCTGCTTAACACAATGCAGGCGGATTTCCCCGTGTACACCAGGTGCTCCGCGAAGTGTGCAGAAGAGGTGAGAACATTTTCCAGAAGCAGCAGGTTTTGTTGGTCACTGTAGCCCGTACCTCCTCTGCTCCCTGACATTTGTGAAGCCACTTCAGGGCACCGTTAACATCTCTAAATGCTCGAATTAAACAAAAAGCCGCATTGTGTACTTCAGCATCGAAAGTGGAGGTTTGCAAAGTGATGCACCATATAATGTAGATGTGTTTGTGCGATTTTCAGCATTTTTGCCTGTGCATAATCCCTTATGCCTTTTATTATAGCCCTACACATTGCAGTTCATCTGTAAAGACACTGCTTCAGAGGGACCTGTTGCACACAGTGATGGTAATTAGTAACCTTGGTAACAGTTTTAAATAAAGGTTATAACAATGATGTCAACTGTTTTTATTCATCATACCGTAAATGGGGTCTCAATATTATTGTGCCTGTAGAGGACAGTGTTTAAGAAACAGTTATGAGGTTCTACTTTACTTATGATAATGCAAGTTATCACTTTTTACCTTGTCCTTAAGTAAACATGATCGTGGTTCTAAATACTATAAAGATTTTCAAACTGCTGAAGACTCTGTAAACTTTAATCTTCTGAATGAGGTAGATGTTATTATGAATTAGACTTATCAGGCTCCAAGTACCCTTATGAAGAACACTTAGTCTTCCAGAGAAATACCTCAGAATAAGTACTGCTTAGAAACCGTAATGAGTAATGTTAGCAGTGGCTATACCATTAGCCTTCTGCACAGGCTATCTCCTCTATTAAAGCTTACAGAAAATGCTCACAAGCTGAAAGCTAAATTAAATATAATTGCTTTTATTTACCTATTGCTTTCATATAATTAAAATATTTTTAGTTACATTTATCAAATAGCATCCACTTCGAGTATTACCTGCCACATCTATTAATTAATTTTTCTGTATTAACTACACCACCATTAGCTATTGAAATATGTATATATACACATATATATTACCTATATTGTCTTTGTCAAGTTATGTTTTAGTTCTCATTAACAAAAAATATTCTTGTGGAAGAATCTCTGAAGCATGTTTTTAATGCACATTTATTAATAATCACAGTTGTCAAGAATTAGATATGCACAGATTGCAAATGGAAAGAAAATATTATATGCAAAATGAAATATAGAGTAGAATTGAGTATAACTACTTTTCCTCCTTAAAATAAAAAATTTACAGAGTGAAAAACTGAGCTATTAAGCTTACTTAAAAGATGGCTTTGTTGGTTTAATTATACTGTAGTTATTTTATAAATATGTTTCAAAGGAAGCTTGTCATATTGAATGTCAATGAAGCCTGTAAAGAAAAGACTTACAAAAGCTAATGCATACCAAATACCAAATTTTAGTCATTAGCATTCCTATTTATTACAAACTAGAGGAACCTATTAACAGACAAGAATTTGTGTTTAGCTAGCATTACAATGTTTAGCCACTAAAATAAAAAAGGGCAAAAACTTACAATCTTCTTTCCCTGCCCTTTAGAATGTTCCTTTTACTCAGACAAATGTATCAAAAAGCTTGATAACAGAAACTGTGATTCTTCATTATTACCATCTGTACCAAAGCAAAACCTGTATTGTTTTATTCAGCAAAATTTTCTACTTTTTTCAAAGGGCCAGGGCTGTCTGATCAAGCAATTCAAATATTTTGCACGTACCTTAACATCTGCATTGGAAGGACTTCTGGCCATGGGGAAGCACAGGTTGGTTTTGGGCTGATTCAGGCCTACAGGGTCAAGCCTGGAGGCTGCCAGGCCTGATCCAGCATCACTAGGCACTTCTCTATCACATTCAGTAGTTTAGATCAAGCCTGGGGTGTGGATAGCAGCTTTCATGCTTAGGATGGAGGAAGGAAGGACTAAACCATTCATGAGGTTAAGCAGGCTGCTAACCAGAAGTTTCTTTTCAGCGCTTGTCGCACAATCAGCATATTTATTCATGTGCTGCCTATTTGTTCAAGAATTTATTTAAAGTCTCTAGGCCAAGCATTTCTACTTCTCAAATACCCTTTAAGAAATTGTATTTTTGTCTCTTTTGAAGACAAGTGTGTGCAAATACACTACCCCTCAGAATTTATGAAAAAAAGTTAGCCATATTATTATGTAACATATTCAATTTCAACTATAAATGATAAATAAGCCTTCTTGTGCTTTTCACCAAACTGTATTCTTTTGGTAAAAAGAGAAGCTTTTCATGATGAGGTAACAAACTGATAGATCTTTTCTCTTTTGTTGCATCCCACACAGTCCTTGCCTTCTCAGCTTGTGAGTGAGCATCACTCCTAGAGACTGTTGCGTGCATTCAAATTGACAGAGATTCAAAACAAGACCAAAGAAGCAGCACAACATCCAGGGAATGTCTGTATGACAGATGTTGTCAAATGCTTGTTTTGCCTCAAAGATTACTTCAGTTTTCAAAGAATCGGGGGGAGAGAGGTGGAGAGCAGTTCAGGAAAGTTCAACCCATTTGTTTAATATTTGTTTTCCAATTTTCATTGTTAATTTCTAAACCAGGCTTTACACTTAATTTAATAAAGTGTTTGGTTTGACTAATAAGGATCACTTATTTTGATTTTGCAAGAATAGAGTGAAGACTAGTGCAAAGAAAATTCATTGTACAAACATCCTGCCCAAGAAAGGAAGGTTTGCCCATACTCCATCTACAGGATTTGTAAGTACAAGAAATTTGTTCTCTTCAAAGATTTAAACTCCTTGGATTTAAGATGCCATTGTAGGGCTAGTTGTTTATAGCTTTTACATGAACATATGGTGAGAAGTTTGACTGAAATAGTTCTACAAACAGCATATCTTAGCATGTATGAAATATTTTGAATAAAGGAGTTTCTGTGTGACCCCATTTATGTGATCCACATTGCTGCTTTTCACTAATGAAAACAAAACTGATCTGAAATTTGCATGAGTGTGATGTCTGGGGATAACAGTCTCATGAAATCAAAATGATGCAGGCTGTCTTTGATTTTGCTAAGATAAACTAGAATTTGGGAGGAAGAATCTCATGGAAAATTAAATATAAAAGCAGACAGAGTTTCTGAAGTTTTAAGAACTCCTATTTTTTCCTGGGAGATTTTTTTTTGAGTCAAAGATCTTCAGTTTATTATCAATGAAGAGCAGTGGTTCAAGAGGCTGCAGACAGCACAGATTCAAATAAGCCTGAAGGAATCTTTATATTGTCTCCCAAGTATTGTAACTTTCACTAGGAGGGCTTTTTCTAGGTCAGCATATCTAGAACCCAAAATGGAGCTGATCCATAGATCTACAACTCAGATGCTGCTGCAAAGACAGATGTCTTGCAGGTCTTTCACTTACACTTAGATGGCATGCTAGATAGCTACTGTTAGAAGTTTTTCATCAGAAAAGCTTTAATTTGCAATGTTTCTGCCTACCAAACCCAAACTGATTTAACTCTAAGTCCTGTTGCTAGAGTGGCAAATGTATTTAAAGGAGAAAGGGTAGTAATGCAATAGTTCTGACAGTGAAGTTCAGACAAAAAAAAAAAAGAGCAGCCCTATGGAAGAAAAAGTGGTCTGATGAATCACTTCTCTGTTCATACTGTCCCTTTAATACAAAGCAGAATACAAATGTTTGAACGAAAATGCTTCAATTGTTACATTCTCAGCAATGCTTTCTCTTTCTCACTTTAAACCATCCAGAGTCCTTTGTAGCCACATACAGTATGGGACAGAAGAGTTTGGAAAAGATTCATCTATCAAGTTTAACAACTTTCTGGTGTAACTTCAGAGAGGTTTATTGCTTATTCATGTGGAAGTGAGTACACCCAACTTGTTTTGCCTGATTTTGCTACTTTTGCTGGTTTGCAGGGCTGTTCTGGTAGCTACAAATGGCTTCTCAAGTGACATTTGCTGGCATTCAGTAGTGTATATTTATCAGTAGTCTTCACCTCACTTCTATACGTGTAATCTATTTTATTTTGTTCTTCATAGCAACCTCCGTTCCACTGTCCATGGCCTGAACATGATAAATGGCACAGTGGCATATTTCCCTAGCTGCACTAAAATGTCACTGTGAAAAATCTTTAATGGACTAAGTGTAGCTTTTCAGGTTATAACTTGTCAAGTTACGGAGAAATTCTAGAGTTTCTCCCTAATCCACGATTCTTTGGTACCACAGCACAGACGGCAGAGACTAATTATAAGTTACAGCAGTCAGAGCAGGGCAAAAATAAATGAAGTAGAAACTGTTTGATCAAGGCTCATTTATACTTGCTTTCTGCACTTGTGCTGTGTTACCTGATGTGCTCTGTGCAGGCTAATGCTGGATGTACCTCACTGCTTATGTATGAATATGCACACATGCTGAGATCTTGGTTATTTCAAAGAATTTGCTTATCACTGTAGCACTGGATATATTCATACTGCTCCTACATCTGGGGGTGCCAAGGGAAACCCTCCAGGCTGGCCAAAGTAATGAAATGCTTTAAGAAAGAGTCTCTGGTGGCACCTGTGAAAATGAACATTATCTGGAAATAAACAGGTGAGAGGACTTAGTGTTACTACTCTCTTTTAGTTTAGGTACCAAAATAGGCCAAGAGAGGCTGACTTACATTTTAAAGCAGCCTCAGAAATGCAATGTACCTGCCCTGGGCTCAGGGATCTAGAAGACTATCCTGCTTAAGGTTTTCTGTTCATTTTTCAGCAGTTCTTGATCAACTTTTTGGACAAAATGCTCAAGTCCAGAATATGTTACTGTGAGACAGAACAGTTTTTGAGAACATTCACCCTAAATCTGACTGCAGATGGTACTTGGGTGTTGCTTTTCCTTAGTTTTCCCTGCCTTTGCAATGAATACTTAGAAGAAACATCTTAGGTCCTTAGTTATTTTCTTTAAAAATAAACCTACTTCCCTGTTCTATGATCATAAAGCATCATGCTCAGATTTCCTCTCATTGAAGAGCTAGAAAGCACAAAAGAAACGAAATGCCAGAACCAACAAGAACATTTGTTTTGCAGCAAATAGTGAATGGTGCAATTTATCTGACAAAGAGGGCATTTTTGGCGTTGAGGGACAACAGCACCTCTTTAGATCATGCCATGAAGTAGGAAGTAGCTGAAATTATTTTAAAGTGATTTTTCTATTACTTGCATTTAACTGGTATTTTTTTAATCAGGGAGGACAAGAGGTTGTAAATATTGACGTGACATGCAGCATAAAATACTTGTCTTTTGAAAAGAAGCCAGGGTGGAAGTGCTTTAGAGTAAAACCTACCTTCCTCTTCTCCCATTCCCTACATCAACTTCCACCTTATTGCAATCATGCTATTACGAGACCTGTGCCCTCTTATATCTGTACCAGTTCCAGAGGGTCCATATTTCACTCTTAGGACTTAAGTGTTCACATAATCCGTGATGACTTCCTGCAAGGATGTGACTTTAAATCCCTATGCCTACAAAATATGCTCAGTGGGAAAAAAATCTCTTGTCTGACTAACTTTAAAATCATGTCAGTCTTAGGAAGTGTCATGAGTCCATCAGCTTTCCCAACGAACATTTTCAGTGCTTATTTACTGTGTAGACACAGTACTTTATGTCACCCAGTATTTTGCTTTAGGAGTTTAGACCTCGCTTTGTTTCCAAGGAAAGTTTAAGGGAAAGAAACATCTTCTAGTAGAATAGCTGAAAGCAACATCTGGAGTAAGGTTTTTGTATACAAAGGAGGACTTGTGTCTGAAAACTTTTTTTCCCCCTAGTTAAAACAGTTGGTCTAAGAGAAAATACTGCCTTGTCCAGCAGTGTTTATTATATTCTTAGGCCATACTACTGAAATAGCTAACAGTAACCATACTTTGCTTGTCCTGAAGGGGTGAAAAATAAACTTAAAAATGAAAATGAAATGAAAGCCTTGAAATGAAGCCCTATTATGCTTTTAAGCCCTTGGCTAATTATCTGCAGTTGACACTCCCCTGGAAGCCAGCAGAAGCTCTGTGCTTGCATCTAGAAATTCTAAAGTTTATAGGCTTTCCCCTAACACTGCTTCTAGAGGACAAACAAAGGCTTTTCTCCAGTTCACTCTGCAGCCCTCAGATTACCCTGAGCTCAGTTTACTGCATTTACTACCTGTCCTCCTGAAAGCCATATGAGTATGTTCTGCTACCACTATGGTCAAGCATCCCAGAAGTTCTAAAGAGCCTTGGGGTTTTCTACTGCTTCAAAGGCACTTTCTCTCTACCCAGAGGAGTATGAATTCTGCCACTGACTGGGGTCTGAACATGGCTCTGAGAGTTTAGCTTGCAATGTTCTGGGGCTGCACCATCCTTCAGAAACACCTCTGCCTGCTCCACAGGCATGAGGCCACATCAACCTGCTCTTTGCACTTCTTCAGAGACATTCACTGAAAACTCTCTGGGTTGGAGGAAGCAGACCAGCATTGTGCCTTCATGCAGAAATTGACAGCTTGGCTCCTATTTTTTCAGCATGGCATTGCAAGGGATTCAGCTTTTCACATCTATTTGTTTAGTTTGACTGCTTATGGACTTTCAAATGCAACTGTCTTCTGTGTGTCCAAATGCCACGGGGGATGGTTTGGCTTTGTGCAAAGATGGTGGAAAAAAGAAAATAAAGCAGCTTCCCTAAGGGCTTATTCTTAAGACACACTGCTGCTTGTGGCTTGTTTCCCATGGAGGACAAAATTTCTCCTAGTGTTTGATATATATGAAGATACCACTCCTGCTCTTTGCCAGCATTTAAAGGGAGGATGTACTCAAAGATCTCAAGATGCACGCAGAGACTATCAACAGTTTCAGATTAAGCACAGCCAACATCACTGTGACCAAACTGGATATTGTATTATTGTCCTTTTTATAATCCTTTTTATTCTTGTGTGTGTTCAATATTTCACTTGAAAAACAAAACACTGAAATAAAAACCCCACACATTTTTCCTACTGAAGTGGTCTACCTGACAATAAAATTCAAGTACTTCTTTCTAAAAGGTGTTTCAGAAAGCACTGAAGTTACAGTAAGGAAAAGAAAATATTCATACTGGCCTTTCCAAAAGCACTTGCCTGCTGCCTAGTTTTACTCAATTGTAGTAGGAGCAGAGCTAACGTACGACCACAGTCCGGAGCAATTTCACACCTATAAGCATGGGTAGATTTCCTGGTGAACATTTAGGGTGTTGCAGACCCCCTCCTGTATCCTTGCTAGATTACAGGCTAAATTGAGGCCAAGTTTCTGCTCTGCTCCCTAATACATATTATGGGTGAAATCATTTCTGTGTAAATCCCTTTGTGGATTTGGGCCTGAGTGTTTTTGAAAATCCCACCCACATGGGACACCCGTAGGTCAAATGAAAAATTGCATAAGCTATTAACTAAAGCTATAGCTTATAAAAAGTTACCCACAAGAAAGGTACACAGGTTAGTGCTGCTCCAGGGCATCCTTAAGACACACTTCAGTAAGTTATAAAGTTATCTTTGGAGAGCAATCAGACCAAGTTGTCAGTCCTGTAAGGATAGATTTATGTGTCTCTGACATGTCACTTGTCGTCTTTGCCACTTCATTGCGGCTATGATATTTCAGCAGGAGGTAACCATTGCTATTCCCCTGCCTGAAAATCCACAGAACTTTCTTCTGTAAACATTTATTACCCTAGATATTTTCACAGGACTGCATCTCTGAATTAATCTATATGTTTTTTTAACTCTCACTCACAGGTCAGTGCTTGTTTTTCTCAAATTTTTCTCATTTTAATCTGAATTTATGTAGCAGAAAGTTCATGGGCAAACATTTTTCCCCGAAAAAATGCTGGGATTTGTTGAGTATTTTTAGCAATATCTTTTAAAAGTTTTTTTTTTGTTTGTTGCTGAGGAAGTAACCTAGGTCATCACCCTGCACTGGAAGAGTTACTGTCTTTGTCATGAAGGGGCCTAATCAAGAAGTTTGTTAGTAATCTGTACTATTGATGCAATATTATCATTGAGCTTACCTCCAGGGTTGGTCTTGTTTCTCCCTGTATTCTCCTGAAATATTGTTCTGCAGGCTGGAAAAATGATTTGTTCTGGCTGAGTCTAAAGTGAACAATTAGGGAATGGAAACTCTCAAAGTGAGTTTATGTTTAAGGCTTAATTCTCCTGGAAGTGAGCACAGTGGCAATGCCAGCACCATGCAGCAGACTGTGTCCTGACTGCAGCTACCCTGGAGCCTGAATCCTCATCCCAGCTCTACAGCTGTGCACACAGAATTGGCGTTTGGTAGACAGAAGCTGAAGACAGAACAGTGCATGACCCAGTAAAAATCTGTAGCCTAAGTGATACAGTCCTCCCAATATTGTTAACTTTTGTACATAATGCCCCCTGGAGACACGTTTACAGAGTTGCCATTTCAGCAAATGACATTTTGCATATTCTTTGGAGATGCCACATGGGTAATGCAGTCATACTCAGCTGAAAGTGCCCATGTGAATTGAACATGACTCAGCTGCTCTCTGGATTACACACACAGGGTATTTTATGTCAGCAGACAATAAGAGGAGCTGAAGTGGGGCTAGAAAATGGAGAAAAGACATCTTCCCTTCAGCACTGCCATTTTGGTAATGCTGCAATGTTCTATGCAGGTAGCAGCTTATACTGGTGCATAGTGGAGATCAGCTTCGTAACAGCGGAATGTTTTTTGTAAAAACCAGTATTTCTCAAGTGTTTCTCTCTTTGGTGTGTTTCACCAGAATTAATACTCAGAAGCTACTAAGGAAATGTTCTAAAAGATGTAGTGATATTGCTTCTGCAAGTTCTTGGTTATTTCCCTTCTCTTGTTAGGGCATATCAAAACTTACTAGAGACCCATATCACTTTCCCCCTAATTCTGTTCTTTAATGTCCTGTTTTCTTCACTGATTTTTTTTTTTTACTATTGCCTTTGAATTACTGATCTGGCTATTCCCTTTGCCCACGCCTACCTGCTGCGGTCTCCTTCCTCATGCTGGGGACAGTTTGGTTTTTTCTCTAATTACCAAAAGGCCTTCCTAGTTCTCTTTGGAATTATTTAAAAAATAAATTCTTTTTGTCATTAAGGCTCCTCCGATATTTGATCATTATTTATTCTGAAGTTGTTCGTCTCCTTTAGACTGTAAGTATTTTACAAGTTAAAATACATCTGATCTCACTGTTAACAGCAGGCAGGTTCAAAGCAGAACCAAGTTAGGCTGACTAAATCTACCTATGAAACTTCCCAGTATTCCACTGATGTTCCAGTGCTTTATTGCAGCAAACATAAGTGCTTTTAGAAGGCTTGGTTTTGGTACAAAACAAACAAACAAACAAACAAACAAACAAACAAACACAGCTCCCACCAAAAGAACATGTGATCTCCCCATGCATACTTGGGTTCAAATTCCTGACCTGCTGTCTCTCTAACTGCAGGGGACTGTCAATTCACCCACAGCCTGATAGTTATCCTTGGGCAAGATGCACTCCACAGTTCCTCCTGGAGGTGATCTACTTCCTATAACAAAGCATTCTTCAGAGTCATTATCTGAATTTGCTTCCCCATATATTGGGTGAGCATCCCCACAACCGCACTGCAGAACTGTGCTGAAACTGAGCTGCACTTTCTAATGAAAATTCATTTCATTGCAAAATTCCCAATCAGCTCTAATTTGGAAGCCCCAGCTGAGCTCCTGCTGTGAGATATATCATAAGAGACAGATCTTGCTGTGAAGGGCTGGCAGGTTGGAGAGATGAAGGCTGAGAAGAAAAGCACAACAGAAAGGTGAAATGGCTTCCTCAGAATCATGCAATGGGTCAGTGGCAGTTTTAGGTCTTCTTAGTGCCAGCCACAGCCCATGCTACCTCTCCCATCCTGAGTTTACAGACAGACTTAGCTTTCCCTGGTCATCTTTTCATTAACTAGATTATTCTTGCATGTAGGTTAATGCTTGGGTGCACAAGTTCAGCAGTTTTGAACCTTGCTGTTTACAAAGCATCATGTACATATATATGGCACCATCAAAAACTTTGCGGTAACAGATAACAAAGATGTCACAGTAAAATGCTTAAAAGCCAGGCCCTATTGCACCAGAGTAGACAAGAGGACAAAGAATATCAAGTATTATTCTAACTAAAGTCTTTCAGCTGCTCTGAACAAGGTAAGAAATATTATTAGAATTTCACAGTTTGGAAAATCTGGCATAAGATGGTGCACCTGAGCCTGTACAGGTTGTTAAGCCAATGCCATGGCTTTGTGAATGTGATGCCTTAAACTTTTTCAGATGCTTCCCTAAATCTCTAAGATGATAAGAATTTTTAAAGCAATTTCATTTTTTCTTCTGGCCTTACACTGATTAGGTACAGAATTAGAGACAACTTGTTATATATTATGAATAGTACACCATTGTATTTTGTTTATTTTTCCTGGGAGCTTTCTGAAACTAAAATTTCTCTTTGAGAACAGCTGGTCCATGCCCCTGAGGAAAAAGATGCTTATGTCAAGGCTGAGGTTAATGATTTTAATTTGCAGTTTTTGTGGGAATATTGTTTTGATTCTGCAGATATCGCTGTCTCTCCATTGTTTTAAAAAAGCAGCAATTCTTAAATAAGGCTTTACATCTTATTACCCCAAAACATGTTTAATTTTGTTTGACTAGATCATGTCAGTATGTTAATAGAATAATTGTTATTCCAAACATGCTTGGTGAACTTGAATACCAAAGTGAAGTTTATATGTTTAATCAAATATATTCAGTAATTCCAGTGGAAAATGCAGAAGTGTTTTCTGTCAATATTTTCTTGACTTTTGAAATTAGTATACATTGCCCAAATTGTCGTTCTTGTGTATCTATTTTCTATCCATATCCAAGCAATTGAATTCATTTGTATGACTGTTTACAATGACTGAAAAGGGAAAAAAATACCCCACAAGGTCACATTGGCAATACTTGCTGGTAGTGCTTTTACAGGTATGTGATCAAGGGAAGGAAACATCTTGCAGATTTTCAAGCCATGAGTTGTCAGATGGGTCATAAAACCAGCTGCGATTCCCAAAACTGTACTGTATTTTTGGATGTATTATAAAAAGGCTGCCATTTCTCTTTTTTGTCTCTCATGCAACATTTCATCTTTCCTTCTGCATGAGATGATGACTTAAATCTAGTCTAGTTCCTTCAGAGATCTTCAAAAGAGGAAAAAAAAAGGCTTAAAAAACATTACTTGATAAAAAGCTTATCCATAATGCTATCTGGCTTAGAAACCAAGCAGGGAACCTTGGGGTGAGCGCTGCCCATGGAGTGGTATTGTGCAGGCATGGGCAAGTGGCAGGATAGCATGGAAAGAATGAGAACAGGAGATTTGGAGCTTTGGGAGCAGAGGAGATTCTGAGAAGACACTTGAAGAGACAGCACAGAAGTGGGATATAAAATGGAGATAGCAGAGGAAGAATGATCTTGAGGGCACAGGAGGAGAACAGGGAAGTGCAAAGAGCCTGTAGGACCAAGAGGGAGCTAATGGATCCTATGAGGCTCCTTGCTGCTGTTGACCCAGCTACCTCTCAGGTTGCTAACATTGTGGGAAGATGTCCAAAGGGAATTTGTAGAATGTGGTTTGTAAACTTTCTATATATTGATCACTAAACTCTCCACATTTTCTTGAAGCAACTTTCTCCAGCAGTGACTGCTTACAGACCCAGCCAGGAGAGAATATTTGTGGATGGACTTTTGGTGGGTGGTGTGGCTGGCAGAGAGCAGGTGGAGGCAGTGCCCCTGAGCTCAAGTGTATCATGTTTGCAATTTGTTTCAGGACTGACCCTGAATCTTCCAGGCCCTGGAAGATTTTCTGTCTTCAGGGAATGTGAGGAAGTGTGGAGACAAAGGGAGAGACTTGAAGTATTTCTCCAGGAAGAAAAGATGTAAATATTCTTCTATATTCTTGTATATTGGCTGATGGTTTTTAAAGATTTTGCTAAATGGTATGGTTTTATTACTTCTAATAGTAGAAAAACAAGTGGAAAAGAAAACAATTATGTTGTTCTAGGATCACAGTTGTTATACATTTCCTCAGATTATCTTGATTGGAAACTTCATACCTCATTTGAGATAAGACATTCTTTTCATTCTTCTTTTTCTTCATTCTATAAGTTATTATAGAATTAAGGATATGATGATTTTATTCTTAACAAACAGTAAAATATAATACCTACGTTTTCACCACATTTGAAAATGCCGTAGAACTGCTGATGGAAGTATGTTATTCTTGCTTCTAGATAAAGAACCTCAAAAAAGGGTATTTAATATGAAAATTCACCTTTCCCAATGATATGTATTTTCAACATCTACAGTGCATTCAGAGTATTTTGTGTAGCTTCTCGGCTCTGAAAAATCCATGGACAAATTTTCACAGAGATAGTTAGATGATATAGATATAGCTACATCTATTTTTCTTTTAGGTGAAAGTAGCATCTGAAAAAAACCTGTTCTTTCATCGAAGCAGTGAAGCAGCAAAGCAGCAATATAGGGCCAGAGCTGGAAGTACTTCTGCTGTAAATCCACACCAATCCAACTAAGTCCAAGCACTTGTGAATATTAAATTCACACTAGTGTAGCTGAGAGTGGAAATGACCTTTGTTTTTGAAACCCTTGGAGTCCGAAGTGAAAAAAAAAAAAGGAGCAGGGTTTAACCTTTAAACCTTTCACTGACCTTTAAGCAGTACTTTGGATTATATCTGCCCTTGTTAATCTGAAGCCACTTGCAAACATAACTGGCATTCCTGTTTTTAAAGTATACTTTATGTACATTATAGAATGTGTTGGCAATTGAAAAGTTTGGCTCCTGTTCATTGCGTCTTTATCACCTTTTAAAGTGATGCTTGTCTTTGTAAACAAAATTTCATAGTTAGCAGCAACACAAGAAATGATTTGTGTTGAAGTGCATCATGTAGGTGATGGCTAGGCATAGATCTATACTCTTGGAGGTGCAAACCCACGTGTTGATCAAGACATAAAATTTTGTGGAATTCCTGTATTAATGCAGAACACAACAAGGAACAGCTTTGCTAGCACCTCTTTCTATCACAGGTGAGTAGAAACTTCTGCAACATCTGGCCAGACCATTATTTTTCCTTCTTTGGCTTTTCTTTCTTTCACACAATTCACATCACTGCTTTGCATGCACTTTTTTCTCACGTATACCTTCCCCATACATATCTTCATTTTGGTCTATTAAATCCAAACTACAGGTACAAATGACATAAAATGAACCATGAATTTATCTTGGACAAGATCTCACTGCTCTCATAATCTAAACAGAGTTTAATTAACACTAGAAACATCTACTTCTTGATATAAATAAAATAGTCTAAAACTGGTGATGGTAATTTCCTCTTTTCATTCACACAATGATTGCAAAATGTCTTGCCATTCACATGGAAATTTCTCTCCTAAATATGTCTATCTTTAGTGGAAAAATGTCATGGGCAGAGCACAAATTTATAGAGGATGTATATGTTTAAGAAATAGCAGCTATTTCATATTCTGTGTCCATCATTTGAATCAAGAATTTTCCTGCTGGATTGTTACAGTAACAGAGGAACCGATGCACTGCCCCTTACATTTAAGCTACTCTTCAAGTGCAGAAATACTGACCTTAGAAACTGACAAAATTACAAACAAGATATTTTGCCTTGAAGTATGAAATGCTGGAAATTGCTGAGACAACCTAGCATAACAGGGACATTCAGGCTGAATCAGTGTGAGAAACACCATTGTAGGTTTAGAAAGAAATGCACGGGATTTGTTTTCCTGTAAAGTTTTACCAGGACTTGACATTGTAAAGACATTGAGTGTCATAGGCTTTTAAAGAAATAAAGCAGAGAGCAAACACTGAAAGGTCTTGTGATGTAGCTGGTGAAAAGCACCTGTTTTTTATGGTGGATATTTATTTGAATATGAAAAGTACTATACATTTTATTATCATCTCCTCATCTCTTGCTGTTGTGTGTTGGAGAATGACTAAATCTCTGGAGAGGGATCAGATCTGTAAAAGTTGTCAGTTGTTAAGACAAGGTATTCAGTGAATAAATGAATTATTGTACTGAAGTCCTTTATTGAATATTCCCGTGTCACTGCTTTAGTTAACTATCAAGAACACAGGCATTTAACAATATTACTTTAAATTCAAAATGCCTTGAAAGTACTGAGATTCAATTTGCAAATGTAACCAAGAATAAAACATGTGCCTTGGATTACATGTCACTTCTTGGGATGTTTTGACATATCACATTTAGAAAATAGTTTCCTGTGACAGAAATGATTAAAATAAATTTCAGTTATCTATGACTTATAACAGTCCAGTTCTTGGTTAGTTTGCTTTCTGCATCACAGCAAGCACCAGTTGACATGCTCACTTGTGCATCAGTGTGGAGGCCAACTGCTTAAGGCTAAACTGCTATTGTGTTCCTTGTGTGAATAATCCTGTTAGCAGCAAGGGAACACAATGGAAAAATCATAAAATTGTCAGAAGTGAGTGAATTACCTGACTTCCTTCTGTTTTCTAGAGGTGATCTGTGCAGTATTTTTAGACAGACCTCATGTGTGATGGTACCAACATCTTCAAAGCCTCCACCTTTTTATTTCCTCTCAGGGGTACCAAAATCACACCAGCTCTTCAATATGTGTTCAGATGGGCACACTTAGAAAAGTAGATAAACAAATCTATTCAATAATCTGTCCTCTTCACTTACAAAATACTGATACCAAGATAGAAAATATAAGGATACCCAGGGAGGTACTTTTCTCTGTGTCTCTCATGAAAACACACTTACTCTAGAAATTCAGTATATAAGGACCACAGAACATTGTCCCAAAGAGCAACCATGTCCATAATGGAAAATATACATTAAATTCAGTATTAAATCTACTTTTATTAAATATAGTTAAATTAATTACAGCTTCTCAGTACCAAATTTTAGTATTACGTGTAGTATTACATTAAAAAAATTAATACAAGTAGGCAATTCCTACTACAGAGTTATGCTCAAATTTGCCACTCATATTTGTGGAACTTGCAGAAATCTGAGAAAGACAGCTTTGGGTTTATTAACAAAATGTCACAATTAAATTTATCCAGGAGGCAGGTAAGACTGCCTGCTAATAGTAACATTCTCAGAACAGCATGATTAGTTCACTGATCAAATCTCCTGCCCATCCATCTATGACATGCAAATACCAAAGCCAAAAAAAGATTATTACTTTTTGCAGTGCACCTGTTCTTAGGACATGATGAGAGGATTGTGAAGACAGTGATGGAACATACAACAAAAACCTGTTGCTTCATGCTCTGTGACACGTTTGCTGTACCAGGAATGAAACAGAGAGAAGGAATTCGGCCATTGGGATGATGAAATCTGGATCCTGGTTCTATAAGCTGCTGATGATATGGACTTCTGTTGTCATTTGGATGTGTTTTTATATTCACTGTCTTAATTAATAGTTATGGATGTTGCATGACATGGTGTTAACACCCTATCTGAAAATAAAATGAGTACTGACATGTCAAGGACTTGGCTAAAAGGTGTTTTGATTTCTCTCTGATTAGTGCTGGATCTCATTGTTGATCTGTTAATCATTTTAGCTTCATCAGATGAAGCAGAAAGATGGGCAAAGGCAGGTTCTGTTTCCCACAGCATCCTGGGACTGGTACCAGCTGCACAAGAGGTAAGACAAGGTTTGAAATGCATTAAGGCTGCCCAGGTACCAAGTAACCAGTACCCACCTCTCCTGGTCAAACCCTCCTGCTTTCCCACATTCAGTGGGTGGCAGAAAACAACAGCTGTCCCACCCCTTAGGCTATTGGCTAAGACCTGTGGGATTCATGCATTTGAAAGCTTCATGTGGGAAAAGAAAGTAGAGACTGAAGCACTCACACCCCAGGGAAAATGCAGAGATAACACCCCAGAGGGCACAGCAGGATGTAGAGCACCATCACCAAATTTTGTCAGAGAGCAACACCTCTTGGACTTTTATGATGTCCCTGACCTGAGAAATGTGTTCTGTGTATAACATTTCAGAGGCAGCCCCTCGGGTGAGGCAGACACACCCCTGTTCTCTGCATAGGTCACAGAGGGAGTGAGACATGAAGAAGAGGAAAAGGAAGAAGGTTGCCCTGCCCTGGTGAGCAGGTGCTCTTCTTCATCAATATCATAGCAAGTACCCCAGGAATATTAAGGCTGGAAATTGAGGAGCTTTAACCTGCTTAAGACTCTGGGGCTCTTATGCCTTTATGTACACTTGTGCAGAGAAGAAGCAATTAGACTTGCAGTTCAAGATACAGATACAATTAATGCTGATGTTTGGTAACCAGTTCTTGTCTTCTGATATGCTCCTTTGAAGGAAGAAAAAAAAAAAAAAGTAAAAGAGAGAAAGCAAGCAAAACTCCTACAATTTAACTTTGCTATAAGACTTGTCTTCATCCCCTTAGAAACATTAAAATCCAAGTACATCCCAGTAAAACATTTTCAGGAGATGGTACTCAGTACATAAAAAGCTAAGCAAATAAACTTCAAACATCAAAGTACCAGATCTTAAAGCTTGGAATTTAAAACTGCAAAGTGCACAGAAATAAAACCCTTGCGGACATGCTAAAATGTCTAATTCATTATTATTTAAAAAAAGATTAAAAAATAATTTCTTAACATTAAAGTGCAATCAAGCACTGAAGAAATTATTTAAACTTTCCATAGGAAAAAAGCACACTTTAGAATGCTGCAAGGGTATTGATGGCTATTAAATATTTACTTTTCTCTCTAGCTCACACTAGAAAGAGTAATTTGTATTTGGCAGAAACTGGCTGCAATTACATTAGTCAATCCAAAAGCCCAACTTGCTCATACAAAATGCAAACAAATTAGTTAAAATGGTCTAATTAGCAGACTGTAAAAATGCAAAGCAAGGCTGGCATAAAAATGTGTGCTAGACAAGTATACTTTTACAAAATAAACAGAAAGGCAAATATGAAATAGTCTAATAAATCCTAGCTAAAGGACTATAATGTGAACCCAAATATTTAGGGATTGCATGCTTTAAAGCAAAATTTCTATGGACTCTTAAATATTTTCTCGCAAGCCACATTCCATCATGAATACATGATTAATACCACAGCTGAAGTTCTGGGATTTCAATTGAGCTCTGTGGAGCCATGTGAGGGCAGGTTATAGATACATTTTGTGTGAGAATATACACAAACACAGCTCCTAGTCAAGTTAATCAGAGTGCAAGGTAGCTTTGGAGCACACAAAGAATATAGGATGTGGCCTATGGAAGGAAGGTCAAGTCATTTCTTTACATGTAGTGTATTTGTTTTTGTTTCCACAATTAAGATAAATAACTGGAAGCATACGGAAGTGTGGAAACAGCTTAGATAGAAGATAAAACATGTTTGCTCTTATGAGAAGTATAAACTGTGGGCATTGTCCATAAAGACTTAGCTTACTGGCTGAAAAGAATCACTACAAAATCTCTCTTACTGTGGTCACTGGTATGTCAAACCAGAAAGGGCTTTAGCATCTTTTGCTTCATAACACCACTGCAGTTTCTTAGTCTGTGGGGTTTTAACTTTCTGGTTTCTACACTACATATATAATAGTCCCTTGTGATTCATAACGTATCACATGAAAGAAGCTGCTGTGAGGTGATGATGTGAATTTGTCTCATCTCACCACATGTTCCCTTGTCCTTTAGCATTAGTAGAAGCCACATTCTTTCTTCTTGCTACCTGACAGATGGCAGAGAATGGGTGGCTTTGGCAAAATAGTTAGAGATGCACTGAAGAAACAGTGACCATGAACCTCCAACAGAAATGTCATGTTATTTGTCACAAAGAGCCTGTGTGCAAAAGCAGTGCAACAGCAGAAGTGTTCTGCCTACCCTGAAGAGGAGGTCACCCAATAGAAAACATCCCTTGGCAGAAGCAGAGCAGTGGCCACAAGGTGTGGTCATTCCAGCCATTAGCATTTAGAGCACAGGAGAGCTGACTCAGTTATTTCACTGAAATGGTTTATTGTGGCACCTTCACTTCCCCATGCTGTGCTCAGATTGCCTCTCTGTGCCAAAGAGGTTCAGTCCATCACACTCTCTCATGAAGGGTATTTATTTGGTGGGAAGGATGTTTCTGCTGTTTTCAGTACCACTGGAGGAATAAGGTACTTGTAAGTGTAAGAGCAGAGTCCAGTAGAGATGGATGGTTATTTGACTTAATGCTTGACAAATGGCTTTGAGAACAGTAAAGGTAACAAGCTACATCACAGAAATGGTCTTTTCCACTTTCTTACCCATTGCTAGATATTCCCATCTCACAAAATTTTCTATATACTCAGAATCTTGAATCCCACAGAGCTCCCTGGTGATGATGGGATAAAACAAGGATGTTGGATATATGAGGAAGAAAAGGAAATGCTGGCATCAAAAAGGACATTTAAGAGAATCAAAGCTTGAGGTATGAGGAAAGAAGTCCTATCATGTGGGAAGGCTCTATCCTGTTGTAAAGAAATTCCGCTATGTTGTCCCACTTCTGTTGCTCCACGTCATGGGTGACAGACAGCTGACAGGATGGCTGCTCTGTCTCTGCTATGCTCATGCTGAGATACCTAAGTGCTATGGTTGCTACCTGTTTGTTTGAAGGAGCAATGGGACCAAAGACCAAAATTCAGCACAGTTCTCCAGGCTGGTGGCTACAATGCTTGGTTGTCCTGTGTTTTGTTGCTGCCTCTACAGTCAACTGCAGCAAGCCCAAGTGAGTTAATCAACTTCCTGCTTGGTGCACGGCTTTGTTCACTCTTCTCTGTATCTGCTGGCAGTTCCATTATCCCTTAGTTGCCAAATACTAGGAAAGGCATAGATTCCTGAGCTTTTGCAATGTTCATCCTAGAGCTACTCGCCCCTTGCCAGTAATTCACTGGAGGGGTGGATGAATCTGAGAAGAGTGTGTTTCAGCCTGGTGCACTTCAGCAGATCTCCCCCTCTTGTGATGGCATCCGAGCCACCTGGTCAAACAGCCCAAGAGGGGAAGTGGCATATTTCCTGTTCCCTAAATCTGCTGGGAGTAGCAGCGCAGTGTCTGCAAACCAGCCTCATACATAAGTCAGCCTGATTTCACAGAAAGCTTGACTCCAAACTCTACTTACCCCAGTGAAGAGACTTCCTCTAGACTCAGTGGCTTTAGCTCATGCACAGGTCACATCTGGTTGCTGTTTTTAGCAAGACATTGACAGTGGAATGAAAGAAATGATGCAGATACCGTATCTCTAGTAAACCTGCATAAAGAGATGTGAGTAGTGAGGAAAGGGTTGTGGTCATCCAGGAAAGGGTAACGGGAGATGTTGTATGGGAACTTGGGTGGATGGGAAAGTGAACACAAAGACACAGGAGGAAAAGTGATAGAGATGAAAACTGAAGCAGAAAGGATGTAAGAACTATAGCAAGAAATCATGTGTAAAGAAACTAAAAAGGCAAATGACAAGGAAGACTAATTGTACATTTCGTTGCCTGAAACAGTGTTTGTAGCTGCAATATGACAGTACAAATCAGATTTGTTTCATAGGTAGATACAGCATGTTCACCACGGGGAAGAAGTGTGAGGGAACCAAATAAGGAAGAAAGAATAAATGGTCAGTTTTCTCAGTTAAAACAGGGTACTGCTGGAGAGCCACGGGAACCTGGGCTGAGATCTGTACTAACACAGAATTACTGAAAGTAGAAAAACTAAAACTTGTGAGAAGAATTAAAGAAAAAAGTCCTCCTGATATACACCTTCTGATAGACATTGAGGTGCTGGAGTGTGCCCAGACAAGGGCAAGGGAGCTGAGGAAGGGTCTGGAGCACAAGTCTGGTGAGAAGTGGCTGAGGGAACTGGAAGTATTTAGCCTGGAGAAAAGGAGGCACAAGGGGGGATTTTATCACGCTCCACAACTGCCTGAAAGGAGGCTGTAGCCAGGTGGGGGTCAGTCCCTTTTCCCAAGTAATAAGTGATAGGTCAAGAGGAAATGTTGCACCAAGGGAGGTTTAGAATGGATATTAGGAAAAAATTCCTCATGGAAAGGGCTGTCAAGCAGCAGAATAGGCTGTCTCAATGAAGTGGTTGAGTCAGCATTTCTGGAGGTATTTAGCTGACTTTAGATGTGGCACTTGGGGACATGGTTTAATGGTGGACTTGGCAGTGCTGGGTCAATGGTTGGACTTGATGATCTTAAAGATTCTTTTCCAACATAAAAGATTCTGTCATTCTATTATTCTATGAGTGTCTAGGCAATAAAATAATAGTCAATATATTCTATTTCAATAATGACAATGCATGTAGGAAAAACAAACACATCTACATGGCCGTGATCACTAAATTAACAATTTCATCTCAGGAAAGACATCATGGATAGCCTGATAAATATATCAGCCCTGTGTTCAACAGCAGCAAACCCAGTTAAGAACATTAGGAAAATACTGGAGAACAGATCAGAAAGTATTCTGCTGATATATAGCCTGTGGTGTACAGTCATATCATCTCAAAAACAATATGGTTAAACCTAGAAAAATACACTGAAAGAAAGAGAGAATGGTTTGCTGCATTGATTAGATTCTGAATGAGGATGTCTTAAAGACTATAAAGTGTCTGTGTGGACAAGAAGTGACTGAGGGTTAACACAGAATGTCATTTCTTCAGGAGACACAGAGAAGGTAAATATGAAATATTATTGGCATTTTATCACAATGCAGGAACAAGCAGTACACAAGACATTACCAGGTAACAAACCAAATGAAAGAGAACTTTTTTTTTCACAGATCAGGTAGCTGAAGTGTGAGACTCATTCATGTCCACAAGTTGTTGCAAATCCTTAAAGATAAGTAAACTCAGTAAAGACTTAGTAAATTCATGGAAGGCAAATCCTGAAATGCCTACTGAATGCAAAATCTGGGTCTATAATAGTAGCAAGTGATGACCCACTGTGTAGCTACTTTGGTTTTCTGGAGAGAGAATATTGGGAAAAGTAGTTTTGTTGTTGTTTTTTTTTTTTTTTTTTTGTTTGCTTTTTTTGGTTTTGTTTTTTTTTTTTTTTTTTTTGTTTTGTTTTTTTTTTTTTGTTTTGTTTTGGTTTTTTTTTGTTTTTTTGTTATTTTGTTCCAGTATGAATGACCTTTTTGATAATCTATGAGGTACAAACTAGAAGTGTTTTTATCTTTGCAGAGAATACAGAGTAGCTTTAAGGAATCTGAACTAAGTAGGATGCTGCGGAGTAAAAAGCTTGATTCATTTTTTCCTGAAGAGAAGACAGCTTCATTACCTTTGGTCTGAATTAGCTCAGGGAACTTGCTGTACCAGTCTCACATCTCTTCATGTCCTACTTTCACCAACCTTCTTTCCTTTGCTGATTTCATTAACATTCTGCTACTCAGAAAAAAATTTGTTCTAAAATTACACACACATATACAGGATGATGAGAATAAACTCTGGTTCCCTAATTCTAAAACACAACAGTTTTTCTTTTGTTACTGTGGACCAAGCAGATCTAGAATTTGTGAGGTGAGCATAATTTATTCCAGACTCATGTTGCAATAGTTTATGTTCTTGAGCCTTTGCAGATGTATAGTCACTAGAGAGCTGTCTGCTGACAGGAGTTTTTACACATATTCAATCTAAATCAACACTCCAAATGTAACATTGAAGGTGCAGTGAGCTTGTGTGGATTTGTAGCACTCCCTGGAGGACTCTCTGTCTAAAAACGAATAAACATTTCACAGTTCTCAGTAAGTGAAGATTTTCATCATTTTTGATGCATGCAATATTGACTGGGGTCCTCATTTTAATTTCAGTATTATTCCACAGCTAATAAGTAATTGGAGAATAACTTCTTGCAAGTGAATGATAAAAGTGAAAATAAATCTTTCCATATTTAGCTGCTACTTTTTTTCATTATAAACAAAGCAGCAAAATAGAATATTCATTGATAAGCGAAATGTTTTTCATACTTATTTAGAACTACTGCAAGATATTGATATTTTATCATCAGAACAAATAAAAAGAAAACAACTAAACAAAAACATTTATCTTATTTCTTTATATAGGTTTAGGTTTTGTATACCTAATATGAGTGTCACAGGTTCAGTTGTGAAAAGTTAATTCTGCACAGTATTAATTGTTGCAAGCTGTAAACTTATGTGGAGATGCCAATTTCTAATGATTGATTTAAAATCAGTTAATACAAAATAATGTCTGAATATGGGGTTAAGATCTCAAATTTATTCCTTAAACAGTAAGATGCTGCTTTTAGAATGAAGTGACTATGAAATGTTTCTGAAAGGCTAATAGAATCTGTCACTGCAGATGCAGAAGTGCAAACATATTGATGGCTTGTGTGTGGCCAGTGTTTACAGAGGTCTATGAATAATAAATAATCTAGATAAATAAAATTAGTTAGGGTTATGCAAACAGATATCAAATAAATCAAGGCCTCCTGCTCATGCATTAATACAAAACCAGCACTTCCGCATGTTTTTTTTTTTTTGTTTGGGTTCTTTTGGGTGGTTTTTGGTTGGTAGGTTGGTTTCACTTAAATAGATGTCAGCAGACATGGATTTAATCAATCAAAATTTTTAAAGTTATAGCTGATTTGGGAAAAGGCCACAAAATGTCTCTAACCCTCCATCACAGCCGTGGTACCCACAGTCCCTTGGGGCCAGCAGGTTGCACCTTCCATAGGTGCACTGCCATGCAGTTGCATCAATGCAGCTCTGCAGCTGGCACAGAGCCACAGCAGAGTCCAGAGAAAGATCATGTGTGACTACTAACATAAAGAATTGGAAGTCAAGGAAATTCAAGAGCAAAAGTGAAAAGCTCTATGTTAGTTCTTTTTTTTTTTTTTCCTTTTTTTTTTTTCTCATAGGCATTCAGATGTTCATTTTTTATCAAATGAAATGTATGGATAAAAGCCATTTTTTATATTGCTGTGTATGATGCATTAGGAAGGAGAAGACAATTATAATGTGTTTTTTTTTTGTATGTGTGATGGTCTATGTAAGCAGAATTTCATATGAAAAGAGAATATGTAGGGATTACATGTCAGCTGCCTGCTTCCTTACATTATCATGTCCAGCATAGCATGGTTCTATGCTAACAGACTAATTATGAAATGCATTTTGGTATATGGATAAGTGAAATGCACTTATTTAATAATTCTTTATTTTATTTCCAGGAACTTTTGTAATATAAATCACTAAAATTGGCTATCCAGTTCCTATTTAAATATGATACTATTCTTTTACATCTTGAGGCCTTTTACATCGCCACAAATATCAGTATGTGTACACTATGATCCAAACACAAACAGTTTAGCCTAGAAGCAGTGGCATTGGGTCCCCTACTCTACAAACAAGATTTTACACTCTGATGCAGAGAAGTTTTAGAGAATCCTTGCACACAGTCTGGGCAGAGGGAGGTAAATATTTAATGTGAGACATGGCTTTCCATTTTTTTTCTGTAATCTAAAACATTAGGCAACAGCCAATTGAATAATGTATAGGATTTCTTAATGTATTTTTCACACCAGTTAATCAAGCACTTCAGGAGTACCAATTCATTTGCTGATAAATTTACTGTTACTCTTTAACAGTACTTACAGGTGTGCAAATTGTCACCAGCAACAGTTCTTTGCCTACCTCCAAGTGCCTTTTAGGTGAACAAAACTCCCTACAGCAGCCTGTCCTCCCCGTGGGCAGTGACTGGTGTGTCCTGCTCAGGTTGGAAAGTTGGATGGTTTTTATAATGAAGGGACACACAACATTCCTTGTCTTCTGCTGCATGGCACTGGAAGGGGTGAATGACCCTTTTGGCACCATGGAAATTGTGCAGTGGCACCAGGATTTCCTGAGACCACAGGGCCCTCCTGGAGGTAAGTGGGATATTGCCTCTGTACTCCATCAGTGTTGGCGTGGCACGTTCCAGTGGAAGTGACTGTCATCAGGGCAAGAATCACCCACTCCTTTTCCTCTGTCTTTCCTTTGATTGTAACTTTGGTTTAAGCTAAGGAACTCAAAATTACAGAGCTCACCAACTAACCAGCCACACAGCATCTCCCCCTGCTCAAAGCTTGCCCTGGAAATAGAAACAATCAGTCGGGAGCCTGAGTGAGACCTGAACAAAACAATGTAGTTGCTGCAGGGAAAGCACTGTATTGGAATTGCCTATTGCCCTGGATAGGATGCCTGAGGAAGTTGTTTGTCTCAGGATGCCAATAACAGGTTCTCCTTCCAGCTTGCCACTGGGGAGAGTTTTCTCTCTGCCCCCTTCCTTCCCCTCACTTCTTTTTTTCTCTTTGTCATTTCTGATATGTGCCATCAACTGTGGAGCCTGCTAATTCATATGAGTTTGTCTTGACATCCTTTCTGCAACACATGGATTCAATCATGCTTACTCTCTCAGCAACTTAGAAAAATCAAACACCACTTCTTGGCCAGAAACTGAAAGGAAATAAGATTTTGAGCCAGCAGATAACATCCATTTGTTTATAGAAACAGTAGAATGAAAGTAGGCAGCAAGATGTTACCTGGCTGGGACAATGGGTCTGAAGCAAGTGCTCAGGTTGGACATGGAAGTAAAAAAGTCTCAGCTGAAGCTAGGGCAATGCAGGATGTCGTTCAAGTGTCCAAAAGGTCATTCTCCCAGCAACATCCATGCTTTTCAACCTAGCCCTAAAAACTTTGCCACTCTTGTTGCCAGCAGCTCTGCTGCTTATGCAGAACTTCTCAAGGCATGCACCACTAGGGTAGCCTTCAGCAAGGAAAGCAACAAATGTGCCCAAGTTGTTTTCTTTACTGAATGCAGTTTTCATAATTGTGGATACAGTTATCAGATGGCTTCCTGAAAGATTAACCCTGTTGCATGACTAACAACTTGCCACAGTACACAGCACATTCTATAAGCTGAAAAGACATGTTCTACCATGTAGTTGCAGCTCTTGGATATCAAGAAATACTTTTAATCTCCACAAATAAGAATTGGAAGTCTGGAGTCTGATTCAAACTATTCAAGGGCTTTTTTCACTAACTCTGAGAGGGACAAACTCCTGTCAATGACACGTTTTATGTCATATCTTAGAAGTCGTGGAAAATTTATGTGCAAATCCTTGTATTCTATGCAGACATTTAAATAAGAATTAGTAGTCTGTTTTTTCTTAGATACAGGAACAACTTTTACATAAAAATGGCACACAAGAAATGTTGTTTTATGATATTTGAATGCATTCTATAGCTGTGTGATTCTAAGCCTTTTCCCTTGAAATTGATTATGGCTGTTCAGTGGCTGAGGATGGCAAGTAAATCAGGTACTCTGAGACCTAACAAACATTTGTCCTAAAAGCTACTAAAGCTACTAGATGCTTGGACAGGCCAGGTCCCCTTTGAAGTCAAAGAGTTATGCAAGCATCCACTGGAGATGGAGAGATCCTATTCTCCAGCTCTTCCCTTCTCTCCCTGTGGAGGCTGAGGGGAGGAAGCAGGGTGTTACGAGTTACTGTCAATGACTAAAAAGAAAAGTGTCAGTCTCCACTACCTATTTAGTATTCAAGTTAGCTCACCAGTTTGGGAGGCAAAAATGCAACCTGAAATACATAATGAAAGTGTGAAACGCACACAAAAAATTGTTGGCATCTATTTATTAGTGTGTGCCACTCACCTGGCTACATTCAGAGTTGCAGAAGGTTAAATCCCATGGCACAGTGCTTTTACAGAACACTTCCTTTATTTATAGCAGATTTCACACTTGGCTACTTTATCTCCATTGGCAGAATTCCTGCTTGCCCATAACAAGCCACTCCAGGCATATCAACAAGACCTGAGCCTATATTTAAAAGTGAAAGGGTATTTTTGCAACTTTGTTCTCCCATAGGAAGTCTTGGTGGTACTTTGACTGGTGAATTCTCTTTTACAATTTCCAGTTCACTTCCACTTCTTGATACATTTCAGGAACCTCTTGCAAACAAAATCAATCACCAGCATGTCTTATGCAATCAAAATTTTCTGTTGTATTGTAAAAACGGATGCTAGAGAGAGTTGCTTCTGCATAGAACCCCCATTTTATTTTCTTCACTTATCTCAACCCTCACTAATGTTAATGCATCTCTGTGCCAATAAGGCTTTTTAAATCTCCAGAGCCCTCGGTCATCATTCCAGGACTGTCTTTACTGTCTTTAAATTAGAACAGCTAAGATGATTTTGGTGTGACTCCCCACAGGGACTTATTGATACAAGACCCAGTCTAAGCTCCAACCCCAAATTATGAATACGTGTTCATAATGCACACTTACAGAATCAAAACTACATATTTGAGCCAAAAACACGGAGCAAAGTTGTAATGTGATTATGCACCCCAAAAATACTTATGTGGTGACTGTCAGGGACCTGCAGGATCTTTTCAAGAATCTTATTCTTGTGCTTAATTTTAAAAGAAATCTAGTATTCTGGAATTGGAGCTAGAAGTAAATACCCGAAGACTTAGGCTTTTTTTTTTTTTTTTTTTTTTTTTTTTTTTTTTTTAGCCAAGTATTTTGCCTTAAATTGCAGATCCTCAACAGTTACTCCTAAAAAAATCTTGGAAGCTGGAGGGGAACTTTCTGCTCTTTACTAATGTCAAAACAAAAGTTTGCATATATCTGTAAAAAAAAAGAAGTTAGGGAATGTGGTGCCATCTATGTCAAGCTAGACCATTGAAGCCCTTATTTCAGCACTACAGTTTATAATTTATTTCAGAGGAGAGTCCTTTCTCATGTATTCCATCATACACAGATGCCAGAAAAAAATTTGAGATATACTCATAATTTTTCTATTAAACTGAAACAAAACTATGGCCTCAGCCCACAGGAGTTGCTTCAACTTAACAGTGGAACTTAAGTATAGGACCCTGATTGTAATCAGGGAAGTTACATCAGGTGAAATAGAAACAACACAGTAAGGAATTCTTGACTGCTGGAAAGTTTACTGGACACCCTGTCTGTTACTTTCTTTACTACACTGTGGAACTTAGAATTAATGGAGTAAGAATGAAACAAAGGTCTTCTATTTGCAATTTATGTGAGTCAATTTTTGGTGGAAAGGAAAAAAATTGAGTGAAGTTTGGGGTTTCTAGTAGTCCTGGTTCTCTGCTCCTCTGCATGTCCTACCTGTGAGAATATGGAGGTGCAGCCCACCTCCTTTAAAATTGCCCCATGTAGGGGCAGCCAGATTGGACCTCAGCAAAGGGGATGTTTCATACATGAGCTCTTAGCTGCAAAGCAAATTTTTCTTACACTATTTGTTTCTCTAAGCCCTGGTTTCATGCATAGAGTGGTCAATTAAAAAATCCAACCAAAACAAAATCCTCACGGTTTTCCCACTGTCTCCATGGTCAATATAACTACATTTTAAGTAGAAGCTTCTTTTATGACTTCAGCTAGCTTGCTTACATATAATAGGCACTGCTGAGTGGTACATCTGGTTAATGATTATCTTTTACATGTTGATATTAGTACCTGAAGTGGGAACAGCTCATTTCCTGAATATGATTACCATTCTGAAATCTTATGCACAGGGGAAAAAAACCAATTCTATAAATTAAACAAGAAGTTCTGAGAACTTATATCCCCCAGTTCACATCCAGATACTAATGCATCTCATTTACTTTGTTGCTATTCCCTTGAGTTATCTGTGTCATGCAGACCAGTCTAGCATGTCATGTTAACTATCCACTGAAAAAAGCTAGAAGTGTACTTGTAACAGTGCCCTAAGCGAGCATACAAGGTAGGTAGAAGAACATAAAAAATTCATCACTGTTACATTTCAAGTTGCTGGGATATTTTCATTCCAATAGGACAGAACCCATGTTAGCTAAAGATGGAGCTATAATTAAACTGATATGGCATTCACAATTGCCTCGAAACCTGCTGTAGTTGTCATATGTTTCTTTTCCCCATCTTTAAACTATATGGAAATCAATTATCTCAACAAACCAGCTGTAAGGACTGTATGCCAACCACTTACACTTGAAGTGAATAAATTATTTGAAATTCATTATTGATGTGAACAACTCTCTAAGATTTAAAGCACCAGTCCATTTTCTGTGCTGAGATTCACATGGAATTTTAACAAGTTCAGCACTATCCTCCGTCATAAACTTGTATAGCAAACTGTTATGCAAATAGCTAGAGTCCAGGGATTGGCGAGCCGTGCACTGAAAATTATGCTTCAGATGACAAAGTGCCCGTGAGTTAATGGTTCTTTACATTTAGTGACAAATTTGTTCCTGATTTACCCCGGAGTGACAGACACAGGGTAAAAGGGGGACATTGGAGACTGAAAATACCATTTGTGTGTCAAGGATGTTAGCAACCTGGAGTGGTGATAGGCACTGGTGTCTACAGGATATGAAATCGAGTTGATGTGATGTCATTTTGGCTCTACTGTAACCTGGTTATCTCTTGCCAAGACTTCATGTATGATTAGTCAGCTCGGAGAGGACAGCAAGCCTTATCAGGCACACTTCCTGACATTCCTGTCAACTTAAGAAATGTGGTTAAGGAATTTAAGATGAGGTGTCACATCTTCATATCAAATCCCATTGAGTCACCACCTACAAGTTTGAAGACTCCTTCTAAAAATATTAATGAAAAGGAAAAAGGAAGTTTGGGCTGGATTTGACCTTGTAGTGCACTTTTCATGCTACATCTCTCTAAGTTAGTGTCTTTATTATGCATTCATTTTCTTTGTATACACAGAAAAGAATTGCTATACAGGCTGTGGAAAAATAATATTAATTAATACTAATGCAAAAGCATGCTCTGAGTTAGCTGACTTGTAGTCTGTAGAATAAGGCAACCTTTTATGTTCCTGAGCAATTTTAAAAGAAGCTCCTTCTGTAAAAAGCTTGCCATCCCATATATTTAACAAGGACTATATTTGGAATGGGTAATAGACAGATGAAAATACTATGCATAACAATATTTTTTTCATCTCTGCAAAGGAAAATTTTGTACAATGTAATGGTCATACTGTATACAGGCTCTTTGAAGTTTCTTTTCAAAAGCACGTTAGCAGTATGCTATTTTCATGCCATCACATTTGTCCAACTGCACAATTTGTATTAATAAAGGCAGTTGCATTCACTTCCTTGCAGTGGGGCTCAAAGTTAAAATTCATTGCTAAATCAGAAAGATTCCTGATATTCTGCAGACCAAAAAAATGCATAAATAAGGCACAATAAACGGTCTGTCTATAGACCACTATCTGGAAGACTGAACATGCAAAAGTACCCAGCTTTTCAGTTAATGCCAAGGAATTCTTCCAAGAATTTCAGGGCCTGGTAAGGTCCAAGGAGTCTTCTCAGGCAGCATACAACTGCTTCACAACCCTTGAAGAGAAGCTTACAGTCCCAAATCCTGACACAAGTTACACATTCATTCAGTAATGTGTAATTCATTCAGTAATGTGTAATTCAGTAATCAGAAATTTCTGATTAATCATTATAAATATATCTGTACTGAGTAAGCAACCCAGGGAAAACTGGCTCTACTTGGCACACACAGTCATGTTTCCTTCATTCAGAGATGATCCTGGTGCTTGCAATGCAGGCCCAGAATCGTGTAGACAGTGTAAGCACATCTGAGAACAGATACAGAAGACTATAACTGGCTGCAAGAGCCCTGTTAAAAGGAACATAAAGATAAAATTACACTATAACTTTTGGTTTTTTTCTGTTAATGAGGAGAGCAGCAATAAACTTTTTGCACCTTGCCTTATTTATTTGGTTGATTCCACCTTTCACCAGAAAAGTCACTATTTAGCTGAATAGTCCTACAAGGGCTTTTTTTGCTTTTCCAAAACCAGTTTACAACATTTGAGAATGTTTACCCTGAAATCCTGCTTCCAAATTTAAATGTACTACATAATAAAACACAAACAGGAAGAACCAGTGGAAATACTTTGAATAGAGCAAATCACTTAGACCTTTAACTCTGTCCCTTTTTTCACGACAACAGAATGCTGAAACAAGAGCATCTGTGGCCTGTAGGTTCAGCGAGCCAAGCCCATGAAGCTCAGAAATGTCCTCTGCTTGCCTTGAAGAACCGTCCAATAGCCAGAACAGTTTCTCTTCAAGAAACAAATGGTAAGTCATAAATCTTTTTGTTCGCAAGGATAGGCACCCTGCCCTTTACCAAACTTTCATGGCTCTTTCAGAGTAGACAAAGACAAACATAAAAGAATGGGAGGTTTAACATCTCAATTATCTTGAGCTGAGTTATAGAAACATTTGGTAATTCAGAGAGAAAACATTTACTGCTAATGTACAGCCTTCAGCCTGAAACTATGTAAAACCTTATTGACTATAGAGGCTATGAATCATCTTCTGAAAGTCTCCTGTGGAACAATAATTTAATTGTGCAGACCTCTCAGTCCATAAGCAAGCATGAGAAGAGAGCAATTTATGTATTCATTAGACTAGAACATAATTTCAAAATTCTTCAATCTAAATGCATCCAAGAATACCACTGGATCTTTCCTGCTTGGAACTGACAGCTGAGTTGATTTTGGTTGAAACATTCTGATTTTTCTGAGGATAGACATAAACGTTTTTAGATGTTGGATATTTTCATGTTAATATTATCCTTAAAAGTGATACTCAGCTGTAACCTGCCTCTACAATTCCTTGTCACCTACAACATGAATATTTTCACCAGAAAAATGGGTAAGCACGAGGCTACTGTCAATGCATTCTAGTCCCACCCCCAAAGCAAGACTGAGGAAAAAAAAGTTTCCACACTTCTTTTACCAGTAGGACTCTAAGCATGCTTACACCACCTGCAGTTGTAAAGATACACTGTTCCACACATCTCAAAACCAGCCACAAGTCTAAAACAACCCAGCTATATATGTGCTGTGTGGACATAACTCCTTGGCCTTCATGTCTAATTAAGTAATTAAATCAACAGATCTCTCTTTCTGAAATTGTCCCAAAGAGGAAGAAAGAAAGACTGTTGGAAGAGACAGAACTTTCTTCTCTAGATGTTTCTGTGATAGAAGCAAGCAAAAATCATATTACAGGACAGTGATTAAGACGTGGAAGGTGAAGAATGTGGGAGGTGAAAGTTCATTGTAGTGGAACTTCATGTAAAGATTTGATTCACCTAAATGCTACTGCCTACACTTTAGGTGCTTGGACTGTGCATTGCTCAGACTGCCTCCACAGAAAAGCAAGAGACATAGGCAACCCCAAAGGAAAAAACATCTAGAATGAGAATTTTCCTAGACTAGAGGAAGGGATTTCTTCCCCATCTTTTGACCATGGAGCATGCTGTAAAGCGTCAGAATGTCAGAACAAGCTATTACCCTATATTTCAAGGGCAATTTTTGAATATGGACATCTGGCTTATCTCTTATTCTTAAAGTAGGAGCACTCATTAGAATGGAAATGATACTTCTTGATATTTGCATTTTTAAAAGTACATTGGTGGGATGAAGTAGCTGATGATCAGTGCATAATGCAAGGCCAGTCTGTGGCACTTAGCTCTGCAGGAGACAACATTAAGAGCTTATGTTGACTCCAGTCTTACTCGTATTGAGGTCGCTGGAAATTTTACTACAGATGCCAAGGAAAAGAAGCTCAGGCCCAGATAACAGCAGCCATCGAGTCCTTGCCAGTGTCTTCAGGGAAGAGACAGTTGCCTTCTAACCTCACTTTTTAAATAAAATTTATTTTACTTTATCACTGGACATTTTGATTTCTATTTTATCTGCCAAATTTTTCTGAAATAGTTTCTTCCTCTACCATTAGCCCCAGAGATTGCTTATGCACTTTATTATGTCTTCAGACAGCATTGAAGTTCCAATGAACAAACCAACCAACCAACCACAGAAATAACAAGTAAATGAATAAGACATACTGGCTTTATCTGTAACTGCAATAGTTGCAGTCAATGGGAAGTGTCATAACAGAAAGGAGTCCCTGCTCCAACTGAGAGCAATTTTTTGATGATGGTCAGGGACAAAGAAAATAATTTTACTTTATTTCCAACATACTTGCTCACACTTGCTCACTTCACAGTAATGGGTCAAATATGAATGTTGACATTGCATTTCACTGAGGTGAGATTAGAAGATGCCAGGAGAGGGGCCCTTCTGCATAAGTCAGATGAAAAAACAACAACAACCAAGCCAGAGGAAAAATGGAAGCAAATTAAAAATTTATGGGGATAGAGACAGAGCAATTGAAATTTAATGCTATATATACATAGCATCTGTTCAGGAAGGGATACATATTGGAATATGACTTTCTAAATATGCAGCTTTTGCTTTACCAGAATGATTTTAATTGTCAATTATCCCTTTTGAAAATGGGTGGGAGTGCCACACATCTTTACCTAAGAAGAAAAATAAGTTATTATACATTTTATAGTCATAAGCTGCCCTGCAAATACCTGTAATTAAATGGAGGGCTTGCTTTGTAGATTCCAAAAGCTTTGTCTTTCTAGCTCCTGCACTTTTCTCTGGCAAAGGTTAGCCAGAGCTCTGGCAAAAAGGCATCTTTTTTTTCCACAGACAGGAAAAGAAAGAACCTCAGGGTCCTGGCCAGACCTTATTATGCTGTTATCCATTCCCGACTCCTGATTTCCTTGAACAAGGTCTTTCAAGGGTGTTAACACCCAACCTATCCCCTCTGGGAATGTCGTCATCATGTGTGTGTCCTGTAAAACACACTAGTTCTTCCTAAACACAGCCTGCTTCTGCTGTTTTTGCTGGGCCTTTGACAATGTGTCATGTCTGAAATGTCATTACATGAACCTTTTGCTGTGTTTGGGGTGCCAGTGTCAACTGCAGGCGCCTCTGGAAGGATGTGCATTTGATTGGCAAAGACAGGATGATTGACAGCGGGTTAGTCTTCTGTCAGAGCTCAAGTGTATCACTGCGTGGCAAAGCTGTTCTGCTCAGTGCCACCCGTCCCCAGTCCCTGCCATGTTGGTGCATTTCAGCCCACTGTCAGGGACAGCCAACAACTGCTATTGGTGCTCTACAAGAAAAATCAAACCTACTGCTGATCAGTGACAGAAAAGTCTCTACTTAGGACTGTAAAAAAAAAAAAAAGGCATTTTAATTCTATCTGTCTGCCTGGCTATCTGAATATTTACACAAACACGCATACTCTCATCTAGTTGATTCTTCAGTACAAAAATGTAAGCTTTGAATAATTAATATGTAAGGCCTGATTCTTCAATCTTTATTTTTTCTATCTAGGAAGTAAATGGGAGTTTTCCCACATACTAGTCTTGCAGATAAAGCCCAGTTATCAGCAGCTCTGATTTGTATACCTGCAAAGTTTTAACATGTTCTAGCTTGTCAGTCTCAACTTTCAAACTCAACTTTCTGCTTTAAAACTGAAGATATGGCTGAGAGTAATTAAGAAAATATTTAAATAGGAGGATAATTATTCAAGTAATTTGTATTTTAAAATTAGCAATATGCTCTTATCTATTGGCCTAAAAACCTATGTGAAATTTTTGTACTATTCAGAGAAGTCATTCTATCATAGTCTTAAGTGAGAGGGTTCATTTGCATTCACTGATCATCTCATTACGTTTTGCCTGTAGTCCTTCCTGTAATTTCAGTTGGATATACTATTCTTCTCTCTTAACACTTTGGGCAGTGGGCCACCTATTACGAAGGTGGTGCTTCTCAGCTGCATCGGACAGCCAGTGAAACAGTGTTTCATTTCTGAATATGTGAACCAATGATTAAAAATCTCTGGGTTCCTGATTTTGTGCTTTATATACATTGTCTTCAATGTATTTTTAGAAGTTGTGAGGTTTTAGAGGCATCTCAGCTTTAGGTTTTAATATGCGTGTCCATTATCAATGAGAAGGTTCCTTCTAACACTGCCTTTGGTTTTTCTTTCCTTTAGGAAAAAAAACCTCTGTTTAATGAAACTTCTTATGGAAACAAATTGATTTCTTGAAAAAAATGTCAGGAATCCTTACTCAAGATAGCAGTGAAGGCAACAGTGAAATATATCCACTTATGTAAAACATTTGCTATCTTCTCAATCAGGAAAGTTCTCTTGGTTTGGAAAGGTTGTTAGGCTTTCCCCATCCCAGGGACTTCCACAGATGGAATTTTTTACTCTGTTACAGAGTGAAACTGATGGCTACAACTGTGGTTAATTTACAATGAAGAGTGCAGTTCTGGTTTTATACTTTTCTTTATTCTTTCTTCCTTTCTACCTCTGGATATCGTCCGCTCATGTTGTCTCCTACCACTTCTCTGCTGTCTCTTTCATTTCCCCAGTTTTCTGCTTTCCATTGCATACTTCCTATCCATAGACCCATCTCTTAAAGACAGTTCCCAACTCTAAGTTTGTGTTATTACTGCATGACAAAATTTTGTCTGAGCATTAAACTACTCCATCAACTTCTGCTTTAACTCATCCCTACTGATCCAATATTGAGATGTTTATGACTTCCTTAATCTCACAAAACTGTTCTCAAGAAACTCTTTGCTGAGCTTTTCTCATCATGACCTTCATGTATCCTTGGAGACTTTCAGACATCCTGCCCACCACAAAGTCATATTTCTCTTTGTTTTTATAGTTCTCTCCTTATGTCTCTTTTTAGCACCATCTTTTTCCTTCAGTCAAATGTGTAACAATTATGGGACAATGGCTCAGAAATTTATCTCTGCTAAGTACCATCCTCCCTTATCTTCATCCATGTAACCCTGTAGCTTAGCCTGTCTCCAACAAAAAACCAAGCCCCTTGTATTTCCTTAAACATTTTTGATATCTTCCACACTATCTGTGCCACTATTTTCTCTGACACTGAGACTTGTAATAGAGGACAGTCTTTGACTTACTTTCCAACCACACATACAGCCTGCATTACACTTCTGCCGTATCTGTCTCCAGATCATATGTAAAATCTCTCTATTTCTGACAAAATCTCACATCTGAGGGAGCTGGGCCTATTCACCTTCAAGTAGAGATGGCTCAGAGGGGACCTCATCAAAGACTATCAGTATCTGAAGCAGGGGTGTCAAGAGGAGCCAGGCTCTTCTCAGTGGTAAGAAGCAATAGGACAAGAGGCAATGGGCAGAAACTGATGCACGGGAAGTTCCATCTGAATATGAGGAAAAATTTCTTTACTGTGGGGGTTACTGGACACTGGAACAGATTGTGCTGAGAGGCTGTGGAGTCTGTCTCACTGGATTGTCTGGATGCAATTCTGTGCAATGTGCTCTAGGATGACCCTGCGTGAGCAGGGAGGCTGGGTTGAATGACCCCACTGGTGGTTCCTTTCAGCCTTAATTATTCAGTGATTCTGTGATCAAAAACTCTGAACCATCACCTGCTTTGACACACACTGCACCCACTCTCCTCTTCTTTGGCTCCCCTGACATTCAAATCCGGGCTTCTGCATACAAAGCCAATTCTCACACTTTGGAGTCTTCGTCTCAAATATCTTCAGCAAAGTCCTCCTCCCCCATATCAAATTCCAGTTGTTCCAGAGCCCAACCAATACCTCCTTAATTCTCCATCCTAATGTTTTTGCATTGTACCCTATTGACTGCTTGCTGCCATTGTCTTCTCTCTATTTAATATTGCCTCTGAGCAGGCAGTGGGTGCCTGAAATGCTGTTGAGAGTCATTACTGACTTCTACTTTGAACACAAAAGCAAATAATGATTTGTGGCATGGTTATTTGATACATAGGAATAGTCTATTTACATACTGAGAGATGGCTAATTGGTTTCATACTTACTGGTAATAGTTCTGCTTTGCCTTTTCACATCTTTTTCTCCATTTCACCTGATCAAAGTATCTCTGATTTGTGACAGGGACTCTGGAGACCTGTAACTTCAGAGAGCATTTTGTAAATTTGAAGCAGCTTTGTAATACCATATTATTAGGTAATAAAACCACAAATATGAGTCATAATTTTTCATGCACTTAGTATCTTCCTACATTTTTCACCCTTTCCCAAAATTCTTCCATAGTATTTTGCCTTAGATAACTAATTCTCTGTTTAAAATATTTATTTAAAAACCCATTGTGAACAGACTAAAAATGTTTGTGGTTATATTTATTAAAGCTATATACTATAGCCTAATTGTTACAGGAATTACAATTCTGATTTGTGTGTAGTAATTATTAATAGCATAAATACAGATTTGGTCAAAGTTTTTCCATGCAGAGAGCACAGCTCATTAAAAAGCTTACAGAAAATCTTTTCACTGACGCAAAATTTAAGAAACGCTGGAGAGAAACTCTAGTTCACTTTACTGTTGAAAGCAACTGCGTGGTGTTTAACTCTCATTTAATGCTGTTTAGAGATATTGGTTGAGCATGGCCTTACTGTTTAACAGGGACATTTCGGAAGGCAACTCTTGCTCAATGTGTTGAACCTGCAGTTTTGACATAGAACATGTTTGGTGGCTGCCCCACCAATTTAAGTCATTTGGAAAGAGTCAGTACGAGCAATGAAGTATGTAGTGGGAAGGACAATCTCTAGGTCTAACAGTTTATCACTGCTAGATAATTTTTCAGGATTCAAACAGTCTGTCACATCCCAGCTAGGAAGTGACTTGCTTTTACAATGCCATCCATAAGAGTGTATTGCTGTGCCGATGGTGAAATACACACACAGATGATTAAGGACTGATATCTATGAATAGAGGAAGATATCATCTGTTGAGGCACAAGTAATGATGAGCTCTGTGATAATCTGACAGACTCAAGATATATGACGGCTTCCTGGAAGTGAAATGCAGTGTGGATGCAGTGGCTCTAAAGAGATCTGAGATAGCCTGTGATTCAAGAGGGGAGGGTCTCTGCCTCACAGGCATGGCTGTGTAGGAAGTCTAAAATGTGCTTCCCAGAGCAATGGTGGAAGCAGGGGACTTTTTGTATGGGGTTTGATGGCTTTCTGCTGCTAGCTGTCTTAGTATCCACCTTTTAGGGAGCCCACAGGACTTTCAAGTTGTCTTATTGTTATTTAGACACAACTAACAGACACATTTCCTCCTTTTTCCTCTTCCCATTCACTACATATCTGACTGAAGGACAGTACAATGTGCTCACACACATTCATACTACAAGAGATATTTTGTAAAATACACAAAAATTGGAGCTGATTTAAGGTACATTTTTTGGTCTGGAACATGATGGAACAGCTTAAAAATTTCTTCTGGTGAATGATGTGAAATGTTCTGGAGTTTATTGTGTTTTCAATCTCTTGTGTTTTACTAATGTCATAGAAAAAAACAACTTTCATGCTATTCCAGAAGAAATTTCCATACAGGGTCCCATAAAAAGTTGTTTAAAACATATGATATTTCACAATACGGAAAACACTGGCTTCATCAGTTACATGAACCAAATCCACCTCCAATATGTTAAACATATCTGAACAGTTCCTTGGCTTGCTTTAGCTTAACATTCATACTGTCAGTAATCAAGGTATGAAAAAGAGTAAATTGCAAAATACACAGGCAGATAATTACCATCCCTAAATTAATATCAGCTTTCACATACCAGCTACTCTACCACTCACTGATGCACTCTTTGCTTCTGCTTGGACAACTCTTAATAGCCAGTTCCAGCAGGATAAGGAGCAGAAGATTCTTGAAAAAAAGAGAAGTACAGAAGAATGTTGAATATTGAATATTGAACATAAACTTAGGTCTTCGGTTTTTTTTTTTTCTGTCAATTGCTTTCTTTCTGTAAGATAGGTATCTCCATTCTGAATTGTTTATCTCTATCATACTCCAAAATAAATCCCGTTTACTTTTGACATTCAGTCTCTGTATGCTCATTGCCTGACCGCCACCCACCTCATGGCACACCTTTGTAGACCGACACTCCTTGGATATATTGCAACATTGTCATTGGTATTCAAAACTCTTGGTCTAATCCTCTTTTCTCCATACTTCACTTTCCTCAGCCCCCTGTGTCTTCTTCCTTCTGCTACACAGCATGTATGGACTTGCTGCCCCCCACACATCCTGAATTGCACTCTGCTTCCCACATCATCCCAGCCTTTGGACAGCTGCTATTGGTTTCTCTAGTTCCTGCCTGCTTGTTTCTCAGTCCTCTTACTGGGGCTCCACATATCACCATCCATCCATCCATCCATCCATCCATCCATCCATCCATCCATCCATCCATCCTTCTGTCCCTCCCATGCCAGTATCCTGCTCTGCCTGCCACCTGCTATTGGTTTCTCTAGTTCCTGCCTGCTTGTTTCTCAGTCCTCTTACTGGGGCTCCACATATCACCATCCATCCATCCATCCATCCATCCATCCATCCATCCATCCATCCATCCATCCATCCATCCTTCTGTCCCTCCCATGCCAGTATCCTGCTCTGCCTGCCACCCTGCAGAAAGCTATGGGTGCTCTTAGCTGCAGTTGCAGTTTCCTCCACGGAGCCTTCCTACCCTGTGTGGCAACCCAGCCCCCACATCCCCTACAGCCCCTTGGCATTTGGCACTCGGCTGCAGCTCAGGTTTCTGCATATTTCCCATCAGGGAATTAAGCTCTTCAGAGGCAACACATGCCAATTTTTTTCTACACTAACAGAGAGCTCTCTCTATATGTTTGATCCTCATCAGATAGGACTACCTGAAATACTGGACAAACTTGTGCGACCATTTTTGAATTACACAGCCTACAGGATTAGACTTCTTGCAAGATTTCCAGAACTTCCTGGTTGGCTAAGTGTAAATATTTTAAAAATAACATCTTAAAGTATTTCAGTGTTTCTGTTTCCTCTATTGGTCAAAAACAGGAAATGCAGAAGCATGTGAATCTCAGATTTTACTAAACTTCAGAAAAATAGGTTCAGAGAGAGACCACTTTAAAAGATAAAGGACCGGATTAGAAGCCAGTTTCTATTTTCGCCTAAACCAATTCACCCATCTGCTTTAACCATCCTTCAAAAACAACACTGACCAGAGTATTTTGCATATTTGTAATGTCTGACGGAGATAATAAGCAGAGAGCAGGCTGGTTCCAAAATAGGCTCATGCTCCTTGTGTAACCTGGTGAGTGAACATCCTGACATGCAATTATTTGTTTTTTCTCTCCTTACTAGTGCAAAACATTTGAGTAGCCAGGTTTTAATTTATTTCCATTTACATTGTTACCTAAGGACATTTCTTATCTGAGAAAAGCATTACTGTTTGAAAGAGCATTTTTCCTCTTTTAATAGCTGCCTGTCCAGTGCTAGTTACCTTATTGCATATATAAAGTTAGGGCTGTTTCTTCTCATGCGTATCACTGATCAGTGCTGAGTTTCATCTGCCATTTTATTGCCACTTCCACAGCTCTAAAAAATGAGCACCTAACCTTTACCTTATCATTTATTCCTCTGAAAATATATTCTGCAAGTCTACCAGTTAACTCTTTCCCCTCACACTATCATCATACTATAAGCTCAAGCATAGCACTACCATGGAAGATATTTGCTTGCAATATTTTATCCTATTTTTCCAATTGGCCTATTGAACTTTTATTTTTTTAAGCTTTAGAATTATGTTTTCCTCTTTTTATTCTCACTTTGAAATTTTAAGGCTTACATTTCACAGAACTTGAACCCACCTGTCCTGCAGCCTTTTCTGACACAGCATCCAGCCTTGGTAAATTGTGCAATGGGGACAGTATAAAACAAGGACAAAAGAGAAACTCTGCAGCTTGTACATCAATTCTTGGTTGTGGTTATAGTTTCACCTTCTTCAAACTAGAGAATGTTTAAGATCTGACACTATTTCTGCTAATTTTCCAAGGCCTGGTTCAGAAAACACCTATTCTCTACCACCTGCTACAGATAAAGGACATTATCAAGAATGTGTACAAAACTCATCTAAAGGTTTAATGGAGTTTGAATAGGCTAATGTTCTCTTGGCTCTTTTCCTGAAGTTGTTTTGGCACCAGTTGTTGGTTGGTATCAGTTGAAGTCGATTAGTACAGCAATTCACACGGTGCAAGCAGAGGGCATTGCTTTCCAGATGTGCTTTCTCACCTTAGAACAGCAGGCAACTCAGTGACTTCTGAGCCAGAGGTGACACCTCTGTGTTTTAACAGCTTTCATGGACTGCTTTGAATCAATGTGAACATTCACAATATGCTGTAAAAATGAGTAAGAGCAGTTTATGAACTGAGAGGAGAAAGAGTATCCTTTCGCCTTGTACTCCTATTTGTTTATTTTATGTGTTCCCCTTAGCTGTTGCACTGTTAAAACCCTTGAAAATGCTCCACACCATCTGTGATTTTAAACATTTCCATCACATCCCACTTAGTTATCTCCTTCTAGACTGAGAAATTTCTGTTTCCTCCAGCACCAGTGTTAAATCACCCTTCCCTTCCCTTCCCTTCCCTTCCCTTCCCTTCCCTTCCCTTCCCTTCCCTTCCCTTCCCTTCCCTTCCCTTCCCTTCCCTTCCCTTCCCTTCCCTTCCCTTCCCTTCCCTTCCCTTCCCTTCCCTTCCCTTCCCTTCCCTTCCCTTCCCTTCCCTTCCCTTCCCTTCCCTTCCCTTCCCTTCCCTTCCCTTCCCTTCCCTTCCCTTCCCTTCCCTTCCCTTCTTTTGTTTTTCCCTGGGGATGTGTGAGCAGGGATCAATGCTGTGCACAGTTTTCAAGATGCTCATAGACACAGGGTTGCTGAGCAGTTGATTGATCATCATTTTACATGTGAAGTTACAGGATTTGAAGTCCATGCCAATCACTTTATAGATTTTTAGTATGAACTTTTCTTTAGCATTTTATTGCTCAGACACGTGGTGTTGTGAACTCCTCCTGAAGCTCCTCATATGCAGTTCTTTTTATATTCCTGAGAAACTCAGACCAACAACATGCTTTGGTACCTTGGCATCCACTGCTTTTCTAAATAATTTACAAACATGTAATACCTTAAAAATAAGTTTCTGTGAGACTTCATTGGAAATATTATTCTGCTTAAAAAATTTACGAGTCATTCACAGACTATGTTTCCTAACCTTTAATCATAAGAGCGTAAAACTGTTTTCCTTCCACCTCTTTCATGTCACTTTAATTCCTTAAGAGCCTCTGTGCTGTTGAAAATGAAAAAAAAAAAACTTATCAGCTGACCTCCTCTCTGTCCAATTTCCATGGCTTCTCCAAAGGACTCCAGCAGATTTGCAAAGGATGGCTTCCTGACCAGATCTAATTCTGACCCTGTGCCAGAGGAGGCTGAACTGGTGCAGGCAAAAGCAGAATCAGACTGTTGAAAACACTACAGAAAATATTTGCTGCAGTGTTAGAGTAAGAAGGTGCTGGTATTTCAGAGGTGAAAATATGTATTAGTGCTAGTGTTGCTGTTTGAAAACAGCATTAATTAGACCATGTTGAAGAGATGTACCCTCACCAAGAGACAATAGCACTGAACAGTACTCAATAGTCAACAAAAAATTTACATGGAAATGCAATTTTATTAGATTGTCAGGCCTGAACTTTTTAGCAACTTGCTAATCACCCAGATATGAAACAAACAAAAAGAGTGATCAAAAATGCACAATATCTTAGTGATTAATAAAATATCTTTAAAAGAACCTCAGAGAGCTTTAGCAAACTTCTTTCATGTAGATGTTCTCTGGGCATGGTATAAACATCTGAATGTGAATTCAAAGGCTAACATCTTTATAAATATTAAAAGCATCAGCAGAGTTTTGAATGAAATGTGTTTTCAACCACTAGGCAAGGTTTTTTTTAAAAAATATATAATTCTTACATAATTGATGGCAGCAGCTAATATTTGTCTCATTATTATTGTCATTTAATTATAGTGCAATTCTCTCCAATATTTTTTCAATGTAATTTAACAAGTTATATGTCATCTGATAGTATTAGAAAATGTGCCATTACATAAGCAATTGACAGCTATGCTGTTTTAAAAACATTGACTACCCAACAGCATAAATTATACAGGTGTGAAAGAAAGTCCTAATGTAAAATGCATCTTCGCTAAATCACTGAAAAAAAAAAAAAAGGAGAAGGAGTACTTTGTTTTAATAGCTCAGGGAGACTAGAAAGTCTGAATTTTATTTGTACAAAATATTAAGACCAGAAGGGTCATCATCTCAACTCATCTTCCAGTAATGTCTACTTAAAAATGTCTTCTAGAGTTCCTTGTGTATCACCTATCACCCTACTAAAGAAATGGACGAATACTGATAGTGATGCTACTGAACTGTTCAAAAGTTTTGTGTCTATGGTCCAAGCTCCAGCCAGGGAAAAGGTTTCTGGTGACTTTAAAGGACCACAGATCAAGACTTAGAAATCACAGCAAATGTAAGGAACTGTGTTCAGAAACATGAGTGTTTCTGAGCTAGCCAGAGAGAGAAGTCCAAATTCAATCCTTACTTCCCAAATCAGCTGCAAACTTACCCTGAGGCTATGCAGAAGGAGCTTTGGTGACAAGAGTTTCATTCTATGCCAGGACTAAAATACAGACATTTCAAAATTTCTTGAAAAGAACTGTTTGAAAAACACTCAAGGTCATTCATAGTACACAATTTTGGAGTCAATGTGCTGTAATAAATAATTAATTTTGTTAGAGAAAATATAATGCAAAAGCAAAAAAAAATTCAAGTTAAAAATGAACCCCCAACAATGTTTAAATTGATTATTTTGACTTTTTCCCCTTTCTTTCTTTCTAAAGAAAATTCAGGTTAAATCAAGTTGAATGTTTGCTGTGTAATTTGGTTTTAGCAGAACCATGACTTCTCAAGGAGCTAGTTCCTTACAAACCCTTCTCACCAATTTTTGGCTTCTCTCTTAGCTCATTGATGTCCCTCTGTCCCAGACCACTCTGGATGACAGCAGCCTTCCAGGTAAGGGCTGGTGCTCCCTGCCTGCCGAGCTCACATCACAGAGATGTGGCTCTGCCTTCTCATCAGCATTTGCACCTTTGGGCCATCACCGAAACTCACACCCACTTCTCCTAAAAGAAGAGAGGAGCACTTCACAGTAAAAGAGAAGAGAGCAGCACTTCACAGCAAAAATAGCCTTCTTCAAAAGCAAGACACAATGAAAAATGCCATTCTGATCTTAACAAAAAGCCTGGAGGCTCTTGCATCGTTAAGATGTTTAAGAATGTTATGTAGAACTCCATGTTCCTGTGACTCTCAGGAAAAGGCAATAGTGTTGCACTCACACTACCACTAAAAATAACTGACACCTGTAAAAATAAACAAAGCACCACTTTGCCTGGTATCTTTTAACAATGAGATGAATACTTGTACAGTAGGTGGTAAGCTGAAATACCTCATACTTGATATGAGAACACAACTTCATGGGGACTGATAGAATAAAGCTATGCAATCATGTCTCTAGGGTCTAATTTGACTGTAAGATTTAAATAACAACCCTATATCCCACTAGAACTTGTATGTTTTCTGCTCAGTGGCAATGCAGCAGAAATTTTAAAGTTTGGAAAGTATATGCAAAAGCTGCATTCTTGTCTTCTTTGACATCTGTAAGAGTCTAAAAATATGGGGCCAGTGTAATCAGGAACAACATTTGGTCCTTAAATATTGGTCAGGAAATGAACTTTTGAACACTCACATTTCTGTCAGTACTAAGAAGGTTCTTTAGTTTTTTCACATTAAGGGCTATACAAAAATTGCTAAAAGTATTCTATAAATCAGCTCACTAGCCATACATGGTAGAATAATTCCACACACACAATTGAAACAGGCATGTATCAGATACAGACCAGTTAATTCTGGAAATCCTGATAAGCTTAAAAAAGCACAGAGTGCTGCAATCATTTTGGAGTATGTCTCACTGACTGTATACAGGGAAGCTGTACTCATAGTTGATGGGAAACTAGATTCATAGTTTTTAACTTACAGCTTACTGGGGAGTAGGAGAACAATAAAATTAGGCAAATGGAGTAGCTGAAAAAAAGTTTTTAAATAAGAAAAAACATTTGCAAGTGTAAGCTTATCCAAGGAGTGCTGTCTTCCTGGCCTTTGGCCAGCCTACTGCTGACATTCATATGGAAACTGTTAATGCTGAGTGAGATAAGAGAACATAGTCAAACTTATATTTGAATTTGGATAGTTTATGTGGGATTTTCAAGTCAGAATAAGAAGCAAGGTGATTTGAGGCCTCAAAGTTAGTCCTGATTTTTTTGTCATCTATTTCATAGTGTCATTCTTTTTGCCTGCTGTAAAAATGATATATGTAAAAATGTACATGTGAACGGATGTTCAGCAAATTATATTCCTGCCCTGCTTTGGATAGTCTTAAACAATTGCATGAAGTAAGCATCAACTTGAAAATATTCTCCCCAACTTCAATTTTTATTCAGTTTCCTTAGAAAAACATCCCGTATGAATTCTAGCCTCCCTGTCCTTCACAGTCAGATCCCCCACTACTCCTATATATTTCTTCTGAAGTTATCTGGATCCATTTGATATCACTTATGAAGGATGAATAAAACCCCACCTCTTCATTTGAATGCAAAACACTAACACCCATCATTAAAACTGTTATGGGCCAAATGAAAATCTGGTTATGAAAGACAAAAATGGGTAATGAGCTAAGCTGTTTGAATTAAATGACAGGCCTTTGGAAACTGTTGTAACTAATATATTACTTATTACTACAGAACAAATGTTCTCTAGTAATGAGAGAACTAATGCAATTGAGTTTTGAGATCATGTGTAATGATGAACAAGTGAGAGACTTGAATTAGAATTCGACCTTGAATTTCTTGAAGTAAAAACTTGAGAAGTTTGTCTTTCAAACCAAAAGTGGGAACAAACCCTAGATGCATAAAAAGATAGTGCCATATGATCAGAGAAAAGAAAGTATCGTAAATGAAAGGGGAAAAAAAGAATGTTTTGGCCAGTATTGGTTCATTAACTTAACCTTTAAAGTTTGCCACATTTTAGAACAGGTTTCGAAGGAACAGATAAAGAAAGGCTTGGAGGTAAAGGAACTATTGAATATCATGCAGTAGGATATATAATAAAAGAAGGGAGATCTAGGCAGACCAGCTTAATAGCTTCCTTTGATAAGATAGCTGATTTTCTAGACAAAGGAAAAGGAGTCAATGTCATCTATCTAGACTTCAGTAATACATATGGTATGGTGCCACATGGGAAATTATTTGTTAAGCTGGAGAAGATAGGGATTAGTAGAGGAATTGAAAGATAGGTAAAAACGGTCTCAAGGAACGACAGGAAAAGATAGTGTTGAAAGGAAAAGTAACGTGAAGGTTACCAGTTAGCAGTGGAATTCTTTATGGATCAGTCTTGGGTCTGATCTCCTTCTTATTTCAATTAAGATCATGACACAAATATTTGGAATGTGGTGATACTGCATAGGTTGGCACTATCAATGCACAGGAGAGAAGGATATCATGCAGAAAAAGGCTGGATGACAGTAAGGACAGGTGTAATAGGAAAGGGATGAGAAGCAGTATTTTGAAGATAATGAAGCTAGTCACTTATCCCCACATGAAGATAATGTACTTGGAAACTAATAACAAAAATTAGGAATCAGTTAGAAAAGACTGAGCTGGAGGGGGACCCCAGGTTAGCTGTCTGTCACACTACAGCTGAGAGCAAGCAGTGAGATACTGCAGTAAAAAAGGGCACACAAGGAATGCGTCAGGAGGTGTATTTTAGGTGTACAGAGGACGACTGGCTCCATTAGGAAAATCTCTGCTGAGGTCTCACTGTAAGTATTAACACAGTCCTGCTAAACAGTCTCAGGCAAGACAAATCAAAACAGGACCAGGTGCAGAGAGGGCTAACCAAAATGAGAGAGAAAATAAAGACTAAACCAACAAGAACTCAGTCAGAGATAACTATAAAGTCTGGGGCTGTCATTAGAAAATAAACATACGTACCTTAACTCACATTCAGGATGTAAGCTTTCTTCTTCAAGTCTGCAGTAAGACTCTGACCTTTTGTGTCTCCTGTGTGATGGATATTATCAGGAGTCAGTGCTAACAACTGGTCAGACTGAGGGAACTACTTACATCTTTCAGGGAACATATATATAACATTTAGACCTAATTGTCAGCCTATCAGACAGGGAACTTTTGTTTGTCTCAGCTTCATATGGTGCTTCCTTCAAAGGAATTCTGGCACTCCATCACACTTTTGTGACCAAATGAGTAACAGAAGCAACAGCAGTGATCCACAGCAGCCAGGGACCTGTTTTGGAGCCCTGCCAGTGGTCATCTATTGGCCAAGACCAATCCCCATCCCTTGCTAACTACACACCTCATTCCACACCAGCCCTACAAGGGATCAGGTACTCACTGGTGTTACAAGCTCTTACCTCTCAGAGTGATACAAAGATGACAGATTATCTAGAGAATCTGATTCATCTTTTCCATAATCCCAACCTGGATAGTGATGTTGTAGGTGTTTTCCTATTAAAACAGCCCAATTAGCACTTTGGAAGCATGTCAGCAATGTCTCAAGCCTTGGAATAGGATCTTATTACTTCACAATGAACATATGCAGCCTTCCTTGTGAAAAACATTTCTGCAACCTTCAAAAAATAAGAAAGACTGATGTAAAAATGACCCTGCAAAATCCTCCTTAAGGTTAGTGGAACAAAATCCCTTTTGCCATGCTTTTAAATATATCCCACCAAATTCTAGTGGAGGAAGGAACTAGCATTTCAGGTCCACAGGCTCTACAGAAGACAAATACCTATTCCTGCCAGCTGTAACATCTGGAAATTCTGACCATATTCTGCTATAGATTTTCAGACTGTTTTCTCTGATACAGAAAATCCAAAATTGCTGGTGTGGTATATCCTGTAGTCTGTTGCACAGCAATGGGTGGAAGGAGGTTTGGTGCAAATGACTGAGTTAATGTTTACTTACATGGATCTTTTGCCACATTAGGACAGGTCTCCAATGTCAGTGTCACTTAGAGTTTACGTTGCTGCTGAAACAAGCTAGTCACATGTAAGTATATTCTTTCCATTTAATCACTGTAAGTGGAAGTCCAGATATCCACCTTTTTTTCCTGCCATTCTCTCAACAGTGTTTTCTTACAATGTAAGAAATCATACAGAGATAATTAATAGGCTATAAAAATCCAAATATTTAGGTAATAATTTTCCCTGTTTTAAAGATAAGCCATTGTGAAGGAAAGGATGGCAGTGCAAAGACAGTGTTCTCAAGAGAAGTGAACTGAGATGACATTCTGTGGGAAAAAAAAAAAGGCCTTTAGGCATGATCTCAGTTAAATAATCTTTTTAGGTAATTTTGTTAGAATATCAAATTTTACAGCAAAATTAAAGTTGACAAAAATAATTTGTTGTCTTTCAAGGAAACAAGCCAGGAAAGAAGGGAGTTCCAATATATACCCAAAGAGGCAGCTGTATTGAACAGATTTATTTATAATAATATTATTTGGTAGCATGGAACTTATCATGGCTGAATGTAAAAAAGTATTTTTTGATAAGTTAAAGAGATTAAGAAAAATCAGGCAGATTTTGACAGAGAATGGTGTGTAAATGAGAGGTGTTATCAGTCTGAATCTGGCAGCTCCATTTTTGTTATGGTGAAAAATATCAGTATTATTTACTAAGAAGATTAGGGCTGAATTGGAAGAGAGGCTGGTTGTTTGGAGATTGAGATAAGATAAAGGATTTTACCTTCTATGCACAAGCCAAATGCAATACACACAGGACTGTTATCTCCAGCTCAGGCCTAGCAGAGGTGTATTAAGATGTACATTGTAATTACCAGTGGCAGGAGTAGATTTCATAAAGGCTATTTTAAAATCGAATAAAATGCTGGCCTTTAATTATACAGCTTTGAAACATTTTTCTTAGTTAATTGCAACAGGGGAAAAAAAATCCACCTAATATTTGAAACTGATTCTTGCAGAGAAAACACAAGCAGAGCAGGCAGTTTTTGCCTGATCTGCACTTGTTTTGTTATCTGGCTTCATTCTGTGATTTAAATCACAGAGACAACTGAGACTGCTAAACACCTTCCTCATTTTCCCCCTGTTATCCAGAAAGAAAGATTAGCAAGGACTGGGGGCTGGAAGGAGGGGGAGAAGAATAAATCTCCCTTTCATGACATAATTAATTAGTTCCAAAAATGAGCTGTGCACTCGTGAATCTCTCATGGCTGGCAGTGACAGTTCCAGCTCCCAGTACTCCCAGTGATGTCTGCAGGGTTGCGAGGGGCAATATTATTTTTTTCCACTGAGAAGTATCCAAAGGAGAAGAGCAGACCAAGTTGTATGTTTAGCACAAAGACTGTTTGCACCTGGGTTGGAACTCACACAAGACTGCCATTGTCAATAAGCAGAGACCAAGCTGGTAGTTTTGGAGGTAATTAAAAAAAACCCTGAACCTCCTCTCTTCTAGAAGATGTTGTTATTGTCATATATCCCACAACAGCACCAGACCTCACAACAATCCTCTGGCTCTTTAGGTCGCTCTGTTAAGAAGTGAAGACAGGAAGGAAGCTCAGGCTGGCCAGGAATTGCCATGAGGCACTGCCACAGTGCACGTCCCCTCTGGGCTTCCATTTCTGCTTCTCCTGTGAGGAATATTATTAGCATGTTTAGCTCTTACAATGATGATCGATTGCTTTCCCACTATGGGGAGCATAGCTGTGTTCAAAAACCTTTCAAAAACACTTCCATGTGGTGAAAACTCAAAGTTATTTTGCGATTTCCATTTCCACACCAGCCAAAAGCCTTCATTACATCCACATCTCTATTTATTTTAAAATCCAACATCATAAGCATATGTAATATAACAAGTGGATGTAGACATTAGCAAACTCCTCTGGGGAGTTTACTATTCATGTTACTAAAGGCAAATAAATGCCCTTAGACTTGAGAATCCTGAAGAATATATTTGGGTTTATTTTGGTGTTACTTTTCTGCTGGAAATTGTGAAGGCTGCAGTTACACAGCTGGCTTTTCATGCTATGACTGCTATAAGCAGCTAATTAAATTACTACTGACTCTCTATTGCGCAGTGAGTTGCTGTTGGTAGCACTACTTCATATGACCTTCAGTTTTGCTGTTTGTACAAGGTTATAAAATCTTATCCAACTAGGCTGGTCCATTCCCATGTAACAGAGGTGAAAAACATGATGAGTTAATAAAAAAGGTATAATTGTATCACAAAAGAAAAAAACTGTGGGAAACTATAGTATTTTTTTTTTGAAGACAAAATGCAGATAAACTCCTCTTAAAAACCGTGTGTAATTCACCAGCTTTCTAAGGCACTGCCCTCTCTACATGTGGGGAGTCCCTTCTAGTGCTCAAAATATCTGCATCTCAGAAACAAGCTGCTGGGAAAGCTGGGGGTGGGCACCACTATGGATCTTACATATTCCCGTGGCTTCCTCTCTTTGATCTACAACGTTCCGTTTCTCGATATCTGTGGGAAGAGATCCCAGAATATATCAAACCATATGATTTTCCCCCCTTTGTTTGGAACTAAAAACACACACAGCCATTAAAGGCAAGACAACAGTTACTGACAACTCAGATACACGGATCAAATCCAAGCAATGTACCAGCACAAATGGAGTAGGAAAAATTTTGTGCAATTTTCCCTGAAGGAAGCTGGACTTTGGACTTCTGCCTACAATAGCAATGCTTGGATGCATTGTGTCCCCACTGCTGTGGTCTGCTGGTCTCAGAAGAGGCTGGTGCTAATTTATAGACAGAGGGTACAAATAATAGTTATTTGGATGTGTCAGAAATTTCACCAAAGACCAGTTTTAGTCTGTAGGATGCTACATTCGGCATTTTAAGGGTGCTGTGAATTTGTTCTATGTCTTGATGTAAATTTAAGTCACAATTTTTTCTGTCTATGTTAATGGCAAAATAATTTCAACACTATTGTTAGGCTGTAGCGGACCACTGAAAGCAACTGCTTTTGTTGGTGGGTAATTTTGTTCCTAGAAACACAAACTGTGCACCAAAACAGTCAAACCATTCTCTGATCCCTGTCTTGTTCCTGAGCCAGTGGAGCTCCTTTTGCATCTCCTTTTGTCTAGACAGCAATGTTCCTAGCTATGAGGTTTTGAAAATCTTGCCCTGAATCAATTTAATAAGAACCATGTTTAAACAGAAGTAACAAATCCAGCTTTACAAACGCCCAGAACAAACAAGGCCCAGATTCTGGGCTGCAAAAGTTCACTCAAATCGACAAAGTGATGCTCTTTCTCTGTGCTTCCAACCAATTTATTCTAAAATAAAACTACAGTGTACTAATAGACCAGGATCTATTAGACTTGTTCACAGTTCATCTTTCTTAGCTATTGGTGGCCAGGAAGTGTAGAAAATTGCAAGTACAGTAAATACTACATTCTGTTGTAGAATAATCATCCATCCATGAACATAATGTTGAACACAGAAATATTACAGTGTTTTTGTAAACTGGATAAATTGTACTTTAATGTGCTTTTATGGAAAATGACCACTTAGAGAACAAGTGCATTTGTTCCATGTAGGTACCCACAGACTTCTTGCAGTGTAGAATATGTTTGGGTTTGCTTTTAAAAGCAGAACTAAACAACAGAACTTTACATTAAAGTTAGAACCATAAGCAAGAAAACATGGTGAAAGCAAAGGCAACTTATATTTAACAGCTGTGTTTGCTTTTTCTTTTTCCCAATAAAACCTGACCAAAATGGCAAATTTCATAAATTAGAAAAAAATGCCAAAACAAAATATGTAGTAGTTTTGTTGATTAGGGGTAACAGCAAGTTGCCAATGGAATAGTAAATAAATGGATGCTTTCAAGAGCTGTGCACTTCCTGTGTGGTGCTGAGCACTACTCACGGCATATTTTAGGGTACTTGGAGCATTCAGCATCTTCCAAACTAAGATTTTAAAAGAAAACTGCTTTCCTTGAAGCAGAGTTTTAAGTAGAAACACAATTAACACAATTTGATATATATATATATATATATAAAATGTATAAATATATACATAATATATAAGCTGGTATGTTAAAGAGTTATACAAGAAATGCTGAATAAAATACATATATTCAGATTGGTTGAAGCAATGAAAACTTTTTAGTGTGGTAAATACAGTAGGAATGATTACATTCATAATCCATATCATAGGAAGATTTGGAAAAAGAACTGGTGATGAACAGACCTAGAAATACAGGCTGGATGGCTTCTTCAACATAATTTAAGCCTACTTTGTTTCTGGCCAGAAATTTCTAGTGACTTGCAAAGCTTCCAGTTTTAGCCTTAACTTGCAGCAAGTTACTTAGTATGCTAGGGGTGTCTTCAAAATTTCCTGCCTGCACATTTGGAGGAAAAAAAAAAAGATATCTCAAAGGCCATAAGGCAGAAATCTAGTTTCTAACTTTGCCTGAGAGTGACAGTGTTGGTCATGTCTTTGTGGGCTCAATGTGCTGTTTGGTTGTTGCAGAAAAAGAGGATTCCTTACTGTTCCAGCTATGATTACATGCTCAGATATTATCTTGATGGCTTTAAGAGACATCCATGTGTGCAGTGGGGTGCAACTGGTTGACACAAAATAATATTTTTTCCAATTTGTTCCATGGTGACAGTAATTCAGACAAGAAGATGATTTTGTGTTCTTCTGTAACATTCTACCTGGCCAATAATTCCAAGATAATACAATGGATATTAACAAAGAATTTTCTTCATTATATATATATATATATATATATATATATATATATATGTATATATATGTGCATATATATGTATTTATAAGCTCAGTAAAGGGAAATGTAATTGCTCATACAAACAGATTCTGCTGTGCACAAAGTTATTTATTTTAGTCTACAATAATGATAAATATTTGTCAAGGGGTTTTTTGTTGTTGTTTTTGTTTTATGTGTTTATGTGCAAATGAACTCCACTGCAAATCAGTTCATTACATTCCATATTCATGGGTGACACTTTTCAAGTACCGTCCTTTTGTTTCTCTAAATATGAGATGTGGTTTGATGTGTTCAGAGAACCTCTGACAAGTAGTTTTTGGCAGGGGGTACTCAGGAGTACCTTAAAATTCAACATTTACCTAGTTTGCATGCCTTAAAAGGACAGAATAGATCAAACAATTCTTAATTTAAGTTACTGAATTACCTGCCTCGATCCCTAATTTTGGTAAACTGCAGTGAGGTTCCTGGGGAAAGTGGTATTCTCAAAGAACCAAAAAATAAAGGAGACATGCCTTCCTTAGAAATCCAATTCAGCTAAGGGCTGAGCACACTCCAAAAAGTGTAGAGTTTTCAAATCCTAATTCAATCATTTATGGTCTAATGTCTGTTTCATTTGGCCAGGAGAATACTCATTTAAAGGTCATAAGTGAATTGGAACAACAACAACAACAAAAAAGTATTTTCATTTGAATTTTAGGATTTCTGTGCAAATCATGTGTCCAGGACTGCTGGCTATCAACATATCCAGAATATATTTACACCATTCTGCCTGCCTGCAGCATGCCATAGTTTGTAATGTTTCACTAACATTAACCAATAAGTAGCAAGCAGAGATTTTCCAAGTGTTTGTGAGGATTTAGATATTAAATTGGATTGATTTCATTGGACCATCAATCTCAACTCCCTATTTTGCAGTGATCTCTAGCAATATTTCTTAGAGAGCTGTTGCATCAGTAAATTTTGGAACTCCAAACCAAACCATGAGTAACATTTTAATGCAAATATTGCTATGGATTTTTTACTGAATGACAGAAAAATAGTTCACATTTTCAACCTTGTGGGGTCCTTGCATCTTGCAAATGTGAGTAATAAAAATTGCACTCAGTCAAGTGGAATAATATAACAGCAGTCACCACTTCCAATTACTTCCCCGAATGTATGGTTCTTACATCATGTTTATCAGACTCATCTCCAGACATGCAGAGAACTTCAGCCACATTCTCTGGATTCCTGAAGTAAAGACATATGCTTAAGATAGATCAGCATATTGAAAGCCTTTCACTTAATTTTTCTTTTTCTAATGTGCTTGCATAGATTTTGAACAAACACAGAACCTTTGCTATCCCACACTTGTAAAACAGCTCAAGAAAGGAAAAGTTGTTGGTGCAAGATTTTGCTAGATTTTGAGGAGAAAGAAATGCGAATTCACGCACCTCCACTCATCAGTACCTCATGAGCCTCAGTGATGAAGACAGCTGTGTTTCATGGGATCTTCATAAGTAGCAAGGAGATGGATGCACAGGGAAAAATGCTCTGCCTAGGCTACATCAGGGTCACAGTTCTGAAAGTCAAAGTTAAGGGAATATTGAGGAATCAAAGTGATTGAGATGTTCTGCTCACTTTCAACACTTCTCCTTTCACATTCCATCCCCAAAGAAGACAGACAGATGTTTCCAGTGCTAGTGACTTACTAATGGAATAGACACAAATACCTCTCTTTTTAAGCAAGCAGTAGGCAGCTGCTTTGAAGAGCCTGTATCAAGGTGAAAATACTCATTTGCCTTTTCCACCCACAAAGGCATCAAACTTCCCTGTGAATTGTGGTGCAGAGTTTTTGCCTGTACACAGAGCATTGGGAACAGACAACAGCTGAGAAGTGCTCAGGAAACACTTTACATGCATTCTCCAAACAACACCCTGGCTGCCTTCCATGGGTATGGAAAGCTCAGTCAAATCTCATTGGTTTTAGCTAACAGCTAACAAGAAATTTCCCCACAATGTGAGGAATTCACATCAGCGTCCAAGTGAAGACAGCTAGGATTAACCAGATGTCCACCAACCCAAATAAATCCACTCATCGGGATTTTGCAGAGGGCATAGATGCTTTAATTTGCCTATTGAACAAATTGGGCCTTTATGATATAATCAGTTAGTTCCCACATGATAATTCTATTGCCAGTGGTCTCGATTGTTGCAAATAATGTAAACACTTATTGTATAAATTACTGATTGTCATTTGCAAACAAAACCTTGGACGACATGTTTAGGAATCACCTTGCAGTTGATTAAAAGATCGCTGTTAAGATGTACTAAACCAGTGAGAGAGCAAGCTGCTGGCAACAATTTATTTTACCTCAAGGCGTTTTGGACAACTTAGTGTTCTATTAAACACTGAGCATGAACCATCAAAACAGATGCTGTCTGGCAGATATGTCTCAGCCTAGCACTGTTCCAGGACTTACGCACTTAATCAGCATCTTCTAGCAGACTGTTTTTGTGAGCAGCTAACCAGCTCCATTTTAAATGAGATGAAAGCCAAAGACTTAATCCACCCATCAATGCCAGCAGAAGCCTTTCATGCCCACTGCACTCCTATGTTGTATTAATTACACCAAAACAAATCCTTCCATCTCGCCTAAACATGTCTCAGTCATGCAGTTCTGACCTTGATCCATAACAAATGCTAGATTATTTTCCATCAGTATCCAAAGATCTTGAACTCAACTACAAGGATTGAGAACTTTCATTCTTACTTGATACTCTTAACTTGCACAGGTCTGAAGCTGTCTGCATTTCTCTAAACAATCATTTCACCTGTTTCTTCTTATCAATCTTGCTAAGGAATCAGTTCTCCCATTCTTCTATCACCACATCCATGGCTACCATTATTTCAGTGAGTATGAATTCCTTGCCAAGACTGGAGCACATTTCTGAAACATTATCTTATTTAGATAAGGGAGTCTGTCCAACCCAGACAAGTTACAGATTAACTAAATTGCACTTCAGCAAGTACTAGGTGTAGCCCTTTCTTCATTGGGAATAACAAGACATTGAGATCCACTGCTGCTGTGCTAAGGTGTCAGGCTCAAGCAGAGCGTTGTTTCATCAGGCAGTGAAAGGCTGGCTACAACCATCTTGCTGACCAGATGTATAAGGGCTATGAAAGAGAGGTGAGGTCAGTGCTCACTTGCTTTCATTTGCAAAGGTGCCTTCCTTTGCAAAAAGGTAGGTATAGGACTTACCTTTTTCCTTTGTTTCCCTTGGTGGGCTGGCATGCATCTACATGCTGTGACAGTCCCAAAGTCGACACAGTGTCAACTTGATGAAGATGAAATGAATCCCTGCAGAGTCCAGGAAGCTTTGACTTGAGAAATTACATTTGATAGGACTCCTGAGGGAAGGTTCTGGCTTCAGATGCTGTGACATGGTGCTGACACAACACCAGCACAGGGAGGCCGCACAGACTTTCAGGTTGCAGAAGCAGGCTGCAATAGTCTGAAATGCACCCAATGAAAACTTCACAAAAAGGGACACAGTAGAAATTATAAAGACTGTCACCGGTGACTTGGCAATCGTGTTTATGCCGTGTTCAACCCAGCTGCAATCAGAGCTGTGTAGTCCTTCTTCTCCCCAAAAAGTGTCCAAATCACTATGTCTTTCTCTTTGCAGTTTCTCATGGTAGGCAAGCTAACATTCAGAACAGTGATATGCAAAAATGGATTCCATAACATAACCTGAGAAAAAAACCCTCTTACTTCAGGCATTGTCTTTTGTATGGAAAATTCCCAAGCCTGTGATGACTGATTGATTGATTACTCTACAATGATACTTTATCTACTGTGCGTGTTAATCTAACAACTTGTTTACAATAGGCCTTAGGGGTAAGATTTTACATACATAATGCATCAAGGGTGACTGTAATTTTTGCCTAATGCACAGAGGAATCATGTGAAATGGGTAGTTACGTGTATTTTATCAGGCTACAGTTTCATTAGCTGGATGAGACTTGACCACTGGACATATGATCTTGCACTTCTTACATTAACAGGGCCACTCAAAAGACCTAAGTTCATTTTAAGATAAAAAGAATCACCACCTTAAATCTTGTCTCTCTTGAATGTATATATATGCATTTATGCTCCAGCACACCTTTATGGCCAAAGGTGTATCTTCTCTGATAATAGCGGTAATAGGAGCCAGGTAGGAATAGCAAAGCTATTTTTCTTATGTATTAGCACTGCCATTTTTGAATAATCCTACTAGCATGAATCTGTAGTACTTACAATTTTTGTAAGTACCGATTATATTTTCAAAGTCAAAGTGGGATAAAATTAGTACCCCGTTGTTGCTGCTTTCTATAGTAGTCAGCCATACATATTGAACAATACCATATGAATGTAAGTTCGAGAGGTAAGAGCTTGATTCTTTAAAAAAACACTTACATGGCAGTATGAGCGCTTGCTGAGGATCTTCACCATGTGAATATCATGCATACAGTCTAGTCAACAAAGAAAAGCTGAGTTCCATAGATACATGGAACCTACTGTGTAGGTGGAGTTCTGGCATGAGTATTTTTTTTCAGCACTGAAGTCCATTCAGCAGCCAAGAAAACTGTGTCTTATCATACCATTTGTACACTCCACTTCTTCTCAGAGAATAATATCTGTATATCTGGTTTGCCAGTGTCAATAGGCAAATGTTGTGGCTTAGCCCCAAACAACAATCAAGCACCATGCAGCCACTCATTCACTCTCCCCTGGAGGGATTGGTGGGAGAATCAGATGGGTAAAAGTGAGAAAACTTGGATGAGGACAGCTTAATAGGTAAGCAAACGCTCTGTGCACAAGCAAAGCAAAATAAGGAATTAATTCACTACCTCCCATGGGCAGGCAGGTGTTCAGCTATCTTCAGGAAAGCAGGGCTCCATCACACATAACAGTTACTTGGGAAGACAAAATGCCAGAACTCCAAACATTTCCCCCATTCCTTCTTCTTCCACCAGCTTTGTATGATCAGCACGATGCCATATGGTATGGAATATCCCTTTTGTCAGTTGGGGTCAGCTATCCCAACTGTATTCTCTCCTAGTTCCTTGTGCACCCCCAGTCCCCTCACTTGTGGGAGGGGTTCCTGCTCTCCCTTGGGAGGCAGCAACAGTTTAGAAATCAGCTGCTGCTCTCCACCCCAGAAGAGCTGTCCATCAATGTTTAGCATACTCCCCAGTTCCAGAAAGTTCAGTTATTCTGTTACCCCCATTGGCTCCTGTTAGAATACCACTCCTCCTCTGTACCCTGATTAGTTCTCTGTATGTCACCCCACTCTGTCTCCCCCCTTTACCCGTTGCCCGTTGGCTGTTCTGTACCCTAACCACTCCCACTTCTTTGCCCTTAATACCCAGCCCCACCTTTCCTCGGGGTTTCCGGAGTTCGCTCCCTTCTGGAGAGTTCGTGTGAAATAAAGCCTCTAGGAATAAAGCCACTTCGGAGCCCTCTCGTCCTTACGGTGGAGCTATCCGGGTCCCGCCACATCCTCCCCGCGGACCAGTCCTCTGAGGGTTTCCCCCGGACAGGCTGGGCACCCGGGTGAAGCCCGGAGAACTTGTATTTTAATACACTCACTGGTGGGGTGAGAAGCAGAAAAGACCTGGACTCTGTGTGAGCTCTGTTCAGCAATACCAAAAATATTTCTGTATTATCAACATTGTTTCCAGGACAAATCCAAAAACACAGCCTAGTATTAGCTACTACAAATAAAATTAAGCTATACCTCAGGTAAAATTAGCACATTATCCAGCCTTTATTCCATATAATTAATATCAAGTAAAACCTATGGCAAGCACAGGAACCTGTCACCAATGAAACAGCAGTAACATTTATAAATTCAATCTAGCACATTCCTATCAAATCTGTCAAACCCTTTGAGTCCCACATTGGGCACCAAAAAGGACAGTCATGGTTTAATCCCAGGTGGCAACTAAGCCCCACACAGCCACTTGCTCTCTCCCACTGATGGGATGGGCCAGAGGACAGAAAGGGTGGACAAAACTTGTGGGTTTAGATCAAGACAATTTAATATGAAAACAAAAGCCACATGTGCAAGCAAAGCAAAATGAGAAATACATTCACTATTCCCCATTTTCAGGCAACCAATATTCAGCCATCTTCAAGAGACCAGAGCTCCATCAAGCATGACAGTGACTTTGGAAGACAAACAATATCACTCTGAGAATCCCTCTCTTCCTTCTTCTTTCACCAGCTTTTCATTCAGATCATGATGTCACACAGTATGCGACATCCATGGCCAGCTGCCCTGGCTGTGTCCTCTCCAAACTCCTTGTGCATCCCCAGCCCCCTCACTGGTACTGTCATGGGAGGGAGCAGGGAAGGCCTTGGTGCTGTGTAAGCTCTGTGCAATAACAGTGAAATATCCCTGTATTATCAACAGTTTCCAGCATGAATCTAAAGTACAGCCCCATACTAGCTACCATGAAGAAAATTAACTCTATCCCAGCCCAAATCTGCACAGTGAGTACTTTTGGCCACTGCCAATGAGTGGGATTTGGGAAGAGAGTTTTCTGTAAGTCTTGCAGGTCCATCTGGGAATGATGGATGACTTTCAGCAGCAAAGATTTTCTAACAAATGACATTCCAAAACAGAGTCTTACAAAGTACTTGTAGCTAATGTCAATAATTCTCTCTTTGCCAGTTTAAATATCCTTCTCAGTCTTTCACACCCTCGCTGGTACAGTACACTGGCAAAATTAGCAAGCTAATGTCACCACTCCTTGTAGATAAACACATGTAAAGTGTCAGGCATAAGGAGGAGATTACAGAACACGTACTTCTAAGTACCACTTATGAATACAACACATGTAGCTCATGGAAATGTTGACATCATATAAAGAGGAAAGCAAGACTTGTGACCACAGTGGATTATATCATTAGCCAAACTGGAAAGCAATCATTCTTTACAGCTGCAAGAGTCTGTGTCTGCCCTGAACCTCCTGTTTTCCTGAGGAAAAGTATATCAGTACGTTAATATAAATATTTTGACTGTGAAAGTTCCACAAAACACGTGTGACATACACATTTTAAATACAAGCACTTTGCAGCTGATTGATTTAATAGTCTCATTCTTGCTTGAGAAAGAAATGCCACTAAGCATGAGAAAGAGGGTGAAAAGTATGGATGCAAGCACAGACAATTTCCAGAATGCACACCATCATGGATGGGGTATGAACCAGTCAGGTTGTTGCAGTTGCACACAGAGGATTCCACTGGCTTTAGGAGCCCACAGAGGTTGTGCTGCTCAAGGCAGAGCATCCCTGCTCCAGAGAGCTTGCAGTCAAATAATTCAGGCAACACAAAATAGCTGGAAAGCAAAAATTATAAAATCAAAGACCCGTGTACCTGCTCTCATTCTGGGCATCTGCACCCCTTCCTGCCCCTTTCCATTGTCCTAATGGTATTAAAATCTTCTGAGCGAGCTGTGAGCCCAGGGTGTTTCCACAAGGTTCTGCTGTAGCAGGTGTGGCTTTTGCAGAAACAGCTGAATAATAAGACAGCCTTACAAATGTGCCCACTGGGTGTTCATTTGTGTTAAAAACAAATGGTGATGTCTATCTAGACAAGATAGTAACCAGGACCAGGGTGCAGGCTGGTGATAGCTAGGAGGCAAGGCTGCTTGCTTGATGGACCTAAGCTTAGAGCAATGGGAAGGCATTAGGAAAGGAGGAACGAGCACAACTGAGTGCTTGGAATACTAAGCACAACTAGGCCTGGATTTCTGTGTGTATCAAAGAGATACAACACATGCTTAAGAGCAAGAAAAACCAGAAGGGAAGAAGTGCAGGAGAATATAAATGTTTAGATTATAGTTTTCCTTGTTTTGCTGGATTTGACAGCTTTCTTGGAGGGACAAAATGGCAGGTTAGCAGATCTGTAGTCACAGGAATGATATCAGTGTTGGTCAGTGTAATGTAGCACAGGAGACAGACTAAAGCCAGAGTACAGAGGGAAGCAGAAGAGGTCAGTTTTGGCCATACAGAAGATGAAGCATCTTCAAAAAAGGTGAAAGACAGACAAGAAATGTGGCAATAATTTAAGAAATTATGCCGGGAATGGAAAAGTAAATTTGCAATTTTCAAGCAGAAAAATATTTCAAACAGTGTTGTCTGCAATTTTTTTTTCTCCAGGTATGGTTTGATTAATTTTTTCTTCAAGGCAAAAGGACTTTTTGTTTAAAGCTGTTAATGAGATGAGGTGCTTCTCATAGAGGGTAATGTGGAAAGTGAGAGGTCATAAAGGACTAGTGCTTTGTGGGAAAAGGGGAAAGGATATATCCTTTGTAAGGATTAGGAGAGCTGATCCAGGGTTTGCTAATGGCAGGGGAGGAAAAAAAAGCCAACCAGCTATTTTATTGCTTACCTTTGCAGCTGAGTCAGTCTAAAGCAATGGAGAAGGAAAGGCATCCATAGGGAACGATGCACAAGTTGCATCTGGGTAGGTGACTGGATGTGCATGGAAGTTGCAAGTGCCAGTGACACTCTTCTAAATTTTGGTTTTGGCATCTGTAAAGAACATGGAAGAGAAATGTGGAAAGACTATCTGAATCTGAATGGCTTGTGGAGAGGAAGAACTGATGCAGCAGGAAAAAGAGTGAAAGAAGGTAGCAGGGAGGTCAAGTAACAGCCAAAGGATGCAGTGATTGAGCAGAAAGAGCTGAGAACACAAAGGGATCACAAAAAGGCCAATGTGCTGGCTTGTGAGAGAGCAGTCGGTGCGCACCTGCACCCTACAGTATATTAAGCCCAGCACAAGTATAACATTACTGGAAAAAATATGGTGTGAGGCATTTAAATAGGCTTTAATGACAGCAACAAGAACGTTTGAGATGAAGAGGAATTAGTAACTCAGAGCTCTGGGAGCAGTCTTTCACAGGATTTTGAGTACAACAGAGGTCAGTAAAATTATTTGTGTTCTTCTGCAAAATTCTTGGTACCTTGACAATTCAGACCCTAAATTAAAGTCCAAAGCCAGTATTTCCATACACTTCTCAGCTTCACCCAGGAGTTTGCAGGTCTGGCATTCAATTTACTGTTTCTTGGACAGTATCGCACAGGCAAAAGTGGAGCAAACCCCTGATTCCTCTTTCTAAGCTTTCTCTTCCAGATTTTTTCTTCTATCAGTTTCTACTCCCTCTAAGATCATCACTTATGAAGCTAATATTGAGACCTCTTCAAAAGTAGTAGACAGCCTCTGCCCTTACTGGGCACTGAACAGTGCTGAGAGTATTTGTTTTTCTTATTTCATATTGTGTTAGAACTTGAAATTTCCCAGTTCATTTTTTCTGCCCAATTTTTAACAGACAAAGAAGAAAATTACCTGGAATCTGAGGCCAGTCATTAACTGGAAGTACTCCAATCCCTATTTCTTGTCAGACAGAACAATACAATTTATTCTGTCAATATGCTACTTAAAACCCAAATGAACCACATCAAAAACCTGACATTTTTTTCAGAGTGAAGTACACTTTGTATCCACTTCATTTCAGATGTTCTCCTGGCTAGGAGTGCAACAATACTTTCACAGAAAAAAAAATTGACTACTTTGACTCACAATCAGTCTTATCAAATGTCACAGGAGGTTCAGGCCAAGTGTTTGTATTTACTGTGCTTGATTACAGATCAGTAGGAGATAAAAAATTACTCCTAGCTTTTATAGCCAAGCCCTACTTTTCTCCCTAACATAGATGTTCACAGACAAGAACCCAGGTGAAATGTTCTCATAAAAATGGAAGGGGCAGCACACATTGACATGACAACAACTTAACCTTTTTACCCTTTAACTTAGAGGCATACTGAAAATACATTTTGACTCAAATAATATGACAGATGTAGTCAGAAATGTTTAATACAGAGAAAATTTGGGCTGGTGCAAAGACATATTTTTGAGCTTACACCTATATTTAACCTTGTCTAAATTCAGACCCTTCTGTTTAGTAATTATCTATGAATTTCCCAAAGGTTTCCACTCCTTTCATAAAATTGTAAACATCAGTTTGCAGAAATAAACTCCTGCTTACACTGTAGGTATAGACAACATAACTTTGAGTTTGGTTTGGGACATCTTACCTGTGAAATTCTCTATATTTCCTGCAGGATCCAATACTAAAAAACTAGATGTGAAAGTTCTCTCCTTTCCTGTAAACTGCATATAACTTTCCTGATCATACTGTAGCATTTAGAGAGGAAAAAAAAATCTCTGGACATGAGTAATTTTCAATTAAATTATTTGAAAGCCCAAACAACATTAAAAAAAAAAAAAAAAAAAAAAAAAAAAAAAAAAAAAAGGCAGGTGAAGTTATTCTGTCACTCAGCCAGACCTGGCTTGTCTTTATCTTGCCCTTGAAATTTGTGCAAGGAGTTAGAGTGCCAGGACACCCTGTTGCATATTGTGTTTTCAGCTTCAGCTCTTTGGAGTGTCTCAGCAGTGCTGCAGGTGGAGAGGTCAAACACACGTAGTGGATGGGATTCGCATGTGCAGTGTCTGACACTGAAGCTATCATGTAAGTGACTGTTTTTTCTGAAACCAATATACTTTTATCAAGTAGAGGGAGATCTATTTTCCTTCTGTACCATGAAGAAAGTAGTGCTTTTGAACTCCTTGGTATCTAAAACAACTATAGGTTTACTTGGATAAATAACATTCAAAAATTCTCAGACTGCACTTGTAATTCAGGAGAGGGTTTAGGCAAGTGATAAAACCTTGGTGCAAGAGTTTTAGGTTTTTAAAAAAGTTTTTTTTGCCACAATTATTTATAATTTGGACATGAAAAGCCAATCTAAATTGACTTCCCACAGCTTTATGGAAAATACTCTGCGTTTGCAGTGACCTATAGGGTTAGTAGAAAATCAACAAGGAGAAACTGATGAGCATGTGATAAGTGACATGCATTAGAATGGTAAGTAATCTATTTAAAATTACTATAGGTTTTAAAAAATATTTCCTCTAGAAAAATAAGCTAGCACATAAGAAAAGGTAAACTGAGAAAGTATGGCTGAATAAGACACGATACCTAGATGTGAAATTTGATAATATTTTAAAAATATATCAAGGTAAACCATCATTACTATTAAATATGTATCCAGGAATGATGCTACAAAAGTTCTGCCTACCTTTGGTTTTGGTTAACAAAATTTAATTTTGCCTATAGATGATATATATTTCAAAGTATGTCAATTATACTTAAGACACATTAATGCATTTTTAGAATAATTTCTGTGTCAGTGAAATTATTGCCTGCTCTCCCCTCCCCACCCCCATTGCTGTCACATATAACTATAACCACATGGAAAAGTAATATTAGGAAGCACATTAAAGATGATTTATCAGCTGGGAATAGGAAAGAGAGCCAAGAGCAGGTGATGAACTCTTCAGAACCACTGCATTAAGCTGAGACAGAAAAGGCTGCTCTATTATGTCAACTGACCTGAAATATATAATCAATTTGGACCAAGTTCCATTCTCATTCACTCCAGCCTAATTACATACTATTTAAATGGCATTACTCCGGATTTCTACTCACACAAGCGATCGTCAGAATTTGGCTTTTATTTGGCCCCACAAGAAAACATGATAAAAGAGCCTCACAGAAACCATGACTTACTAAAGCTCCAGGAATGCACTGCTTGCTCTCTTTCAAAGGCAAGGTCTCAACTTGCAGTCTTTACCATTTGTTTGCAAGTGGACCAATGTGTTTTTCACCAGAGTTGCTCACAGAGGTAGGATTTAGAGGTGAAAGGTAAAATAAAAGAAGTCCTAAATCCCCAAACATAAACATCAGCCCAGGGATCAGTAAATGAACTGTACAAATTGTTCAGGGCTGCTTTAATATGCTCAAGGAAAAGATGCTGCTTAAGAAGTAGTCTGGCAAATCCTGTATTGGCTGCAGTTTCCAGATAGAAGTGAAGCACAGTCCCATGTCGAGCACATTACAGTATCTAATCTGGCAGTCACAATAGGTGACTGATGCAAGATTCTCTCCCAGCAGAAAAAGTATTTGACACAGGAGGTTACTTAGCAACATTTAGACAGAGGCTAAAATGACAATAGGATGGAAGTTTAATAAGGGACTACTAGAGGCCCAGAATTCAAGACTGACCACAATAACAGGAGGAAGTGTAAATGGTATCTTTCCACATAGCCAAGACTCCCACAGGGGATTTACTAATAAGGAGGATAGCCCAAATCTCCTCTTTGGACTCCAGCTGAATTTGGTTAGCAGTGGCTGTGATGGAAATGATGGGAACCTGCAACACCCCCTTCAGCCCAGCTATCCTAGTGAGGCACTTCCACCATCCTTTTCATCTACTTTCAGGTCATCCCCGAGGTCAGGGAAAGAGGCAACCTGTGTTCATCCCGAACCATGGAAAAGCCCCATATTTCTAATAGATTTTCCTTTCCTGGTAATCCAATGGTTAGGCTTATCCATAAGCACAACCCACCACTTTCCTTGTCTTTAACCCGCAGCTCAGCAGTGCATGCTAATGTTCACTCACACGGTGATTAACTCTGGGAAAGGAGACAGTATCAAAGAGAATATCTTTTAATAATTCCTTTAGACAGAAAGGAAACCTGGGGATTCCTCTGCTATATTCTGTGGAAATTTGATGAGCAAAGCATTCCTTTCACACTCTGGTATTCACTGTCTCAGTCTGATCTCAGTTACAAAGGTGTCACAAGACCAGAATTCCATTACAATCAATTATTTAACAAGGAGAAAAATCACAAATCGGGTCTGTTGTGGGCTTTTTTGCACCATGGGTTGTGCTGAACTGAAATAGCTTACATTTCTAAAAGGTCATTTATCTTTTTTGGCAGGAAAATACAAAATGACTTCCCAAAGGTAACAAAGCATCACCTAAAGAAAAGATTTTCCAAAGGCTGCAAGAAGGAAACAGACCTACTTTCAGGGTTAAGGACTGGTGTTAGAAAGTTCAGAACTGTTGAGGGATGCATGTTTCATATTCAGTGACCAAATATTTAAATGACCCTTCAAGTTCAAAAGTTTAAATAGCCAGTTTAAAAAACTGCGTTGCTTACTTCATATGTTTGAACAACCACACTGAAAAAATCCCTTTCACTTGAATAAGCCGCTGATCATTTTTCTGAAGTAAATTTACGCAGAACTTCAACTCAAAAGGAGCTCTATGTGGTAATCAACACATTACTCAGTATAATGAGACAATCATCTCTGTTTTCTAGAAGCATTAGATGATTGCATGATAGTGGTATTATACTTTACCTGCACTAATACATCATCTGTGTAGGTGTACTCAGGAACAAAAGTTTTTCCTATAAAAGCACGAGCAGTGCCTGGCATTCCAGGACTGTTAACGCTCCCGAAATATCTCCCAAGTCAATTTGCCAGTCCCATTTTTCCGGTGATGCAACTATTTATCTCACATGACTAGGTCTATAGAAAGGTCCCCGAAGAGGAGAGGCGGCCGTGCTGCCCGCGGAGCGCGGCACCAGCTCCCCACAGCAGTGCCCTCGCCACCACAACTTTGCTGAGCCGCTGGACAAGCCCAGCCTGAAAAGGTCTGGTTTACCTAAGGGACCGGCTCCTCCTCCTCCCCATTTTTATACTACTGTGGGGTTAATAGCTATGTCGTGTGGGGTCAGGGAAGACATCTGTGTCTCAGATAATATGCTTACGGTGATTACCACACATAATTGACTGACCTTCCCTCATTCTTTTCCTGCTGCAGGCCATGGCTGATAGGGTGAGATGCTCCAGAGGAGTTTATTTTCCATCACACACTATTGTGCTGCTGAGCAAATATTTTAGCAAGCGTTGAATGAATCACCTTTCAGACTTTGGGTTTGACAGTTAAAATATGAAGGCTGTGACCAATCTAATAATATTAGATTTTAAATAAGCTTTGGGAGAAAACATGGAAAAATCCTGCTTAAAATCCATTTATAGATACCTATTAAAATCCTGGTTTGAGCAGTAAAGTCAATGTAAATTTTTTGAGAATTCTTTTTCTTTCTTTTTTTTTCCTCTCTGCAGGCTTCATCTCCCTACCTCACGTGGAACATTTTGAGCTCTTGAGTGGGTTTGTTTCAAAAAGTATCTGCAAACCTGGGTGTAATAAATAAATAAATAAACAGACAAACATTTGTGCATTGCAGGAGCCAAGCTTCCAGGTAGGAAATGCTGAGGTCTAATTTAAGATTCTTACTTCAAGAGAGATCATTAGAAACGTTTTTAGTTCATGAGGCTGTGCTGTAGAAATACAGGACTGTGCTGGACGTTTTTATGCTGTTCTGCATAAAAAAGTAAGGTACATTTTACAGCTGACAAGAAATTATAAAAGCCCTCTCACCATTCAGCAACAAAGCAATATTTTTCCGACTTTATGCAAAAGAAGAGCAAAATTAGCTTTTATTTTCAATATACACCTACAAAAGGAATGGAATGTAAGAGGAGATCTTTTTTTTAAAATACTGTCAAATGAAAGCTTCATTTGAAACATTAAGATTTTAACTTTCTGATAATGTTTAACTCTGTTTTATCTATCTAGCAATTAGTCTATCAATCCAGACATAATATACTCCCACAGGAAACAATCTTTATATATATGAATATATGTATATGTCCCAGGTTCGACTGTGAGTGATTAAAGCTTTGTATCAGGAATAGTCATCTCTCTCAGGGAGACCAGGCAATACATGGAGATGTCTGTACACACACACACACACACACCTACTTTCTTCCTCCTTTTAAAACCCTTTTGTCACATGGAAAATAATCTTTACCACACACCACCAGTGCGTCTTTATGGCCTATCCTCAGAATTTCAAACTGCAGCAATTTCACTGGGAATTAATGGGCGGAATGATATGATACATTGAACAAATACATCTGTTCTTACTCCTGCAGCTGAAAGCTAACATTTGTGCAAATGAATGTTCCAGCACTACAGCCAAAAAGTCTTTCCAGCCTCAGTAGTTTCTCCACTTTTATTTGTCCAACAACATAATCTACATCCCAAGCTGCCTTTACAGAAATTCATTTGGAACTGCCATCATCTTTCAAACATTTAATATAATTCATAAAATGTAGCAACTGCTTAACAAGGAAAAATATACATATTCTAAATGTATGGGTGATCTTTAGACAAATCTCAGCATCACTTCATAATTATATACTACAAGTTTTAATTAACTAAAGCTCTGAAAATCATAATGCCTTATTAAAATGCAATTAATCCTTTGATTAAAAAACAAAAAGCACAAGTATTTACAACAAAAACACAAGTAGAATAATTACAAATATCATGTACCCATTTCTTTTATTTGGGTGTCACTTATGATGTCTCACGTTCCCTTCATTAATTCAAATACACACATTATCTCAAATCCACAGCAGACTGAGTGACAGTGGCCACCAAACACACAGCACTATATCCTATTGATTTCTGCAAATCCTGAACAATGCCATTTGCATGCTTGTTTCTGTAATAATAAAGATATGCCATTCAGAATTAAAGCACCGGCCAGACTAGTGGCAACTAATTGTGTTGTGTGTAATGAGTGCAATTTCAATTTGATATAACCCTCAGCTTTTCTTACAGCATTCGCTAAGTACTTTCAAGTCTTTGTGGGGAAATAATTGATTTTTTTGTGCTGTGGGCACAAGAAAATTATTATGATCTTTTGAATAATGCCAAAGAAAGGACCATGAATGATTTAAATTGGTATATGAAGAAGGCTTCACTGTGGATTGCAGTTTGACTGACATCCTACTAATGTAGTATCTAGATTAGCAATTTTTAAGGAGGCAGCTAATATAAAACTGGTAAAACGGAAAACATTGCTAACAGGGATTTTGTATTTGTTATTCAGTGAGGAATAACAATATGGGGATTTAAGGCATGTCAGACAAACACTATACTATTACATAATTGCCCTCACTCTTTTCTTTTATGGCACATGTATTGAAGGGTATGTTTCAACTGATAAATTACACATTTAAAATATGTAGATACAATGGTACAGTACTAGGTTATCACAGCAGCTAAAGTCCATTGGATATGTCGGTCTGTAACCACCACGTACAAAACCTTTTGTTTTGCATGATTGTGACAGAAAGGTTAGCAATCTTCCAATAATTACTCTTCTGAAGAATTGAGATAATTGCTTTTCCTTTCAAAGGAAGGAAATCTTTTTCCTAAAATGCTGCCCACACCAGAGCACCAACCTGCCCATTTTATCCCCTGCCCTGCAAGTTTTATTTAAGAATGAAAATCAGAAACAGGTCTCAGCCATCTAAAGCAGCACCCCAAGACAAAATCACCCAAATCACCTCCTGCACGTAACTAATTGTAGATTGTTTCAATCTGAAATCGAACTCCCTCTCTCCCTTCTCTTTCTTTTCAACTGATGAATACATTTTATGTAGCAAAAGTGGTGAGTGAATAAATAAGGACATTATCCACATTCCACCTTAAAATGCATACCTTCCAAATCTTATTCTTCAGAGGAGGGAATGTTGTTAATTTAGTTGGTCATAACTAAATAGTTTCTAATCTGGAGCAGGAGTCTGCTGAGAATATTGGACAGTTTAAAGGTTAATCACCATCGCCTGGTTACACAAGTGAGGCAGAACTAATTCCTCCAAAGGCAAATGGCTTGCAGTTTTATCAGCAGTGCAGATTAGAAGTGTTAATATACAGAATAGAATGGATGCTCAAGGGCCAGTTTTCCCTTATCGGCAAACTTTGCAACAGAACTCAGCTACTGCACAACCTCTGCACTTTCTATAATAAGGCCCCTCATTTTGCCTCTCGAGCAGAACTATCAAACAATCCTCCCCAAACCACTGCCACCAAAATCAGGGTATTACAGACCACAGCTAATTGGAAGATCACTATAATGAAGTAAAAGATAAAATACTTTGGCTGCTGGCCTAAAATGTGGATCAGCACAACATAGGAAGCTATCTGGCTATGTCACATTCTGAGAGATTTACATAAACAATAAACTCAAACCAACAGCCCCCAAAAATACATCTTTGTTTACAGTAAATGCAACCTAAAGCACTGGTTATAAAAACTGTGGGGATTTACATATTCAGCATCACTGTTAATAGAGAGGCTCTACCAGATATATGTAACTTTATGTAAGCATTGCAAGAAGATAAAAGAAGGTAGGATATGTAACTACACATGATGTAAAACATTTACATATTTATGTTGCTCGATGTGCACTAGAATACATTTGTTGCTGCAGCACATCACAGCATACAGACTCTTGCTTGACTTTTCCAAGGAAAAAAAAAAAAAAAGGAAAGGTGAAGATCCATAAGTGTCACCTGCTATTTGCCAAATAAAATATGCTGATGGAAAAACCTAACTAAAAAGACAAGAAAAAGAAAAGGTACTTTGTATATATGCATCATGGAGAAAAACAGGCAATTCTGCTCAACAAATAAGAAGAACAGTCAGTTCAGAGAAAAGTGATATGAAATATTACAGTAATCATCTTTGCCTAAGAAATCTGGGAATAATGAGCATACATTTTACAAACACTGAGGCTGAGCCTGCTCCTTCTGAATGAGTGCGGACTTCTGCCACTGACAGAAGTGGGCTCTGGACAAGCTCTGTAAGTTCTCTTGGAGCTCTGATAAAACTGTGCATGCTCTCCTCTTTGCACATTACCTAGGTCACCAACACATCAAACCTTTGCCCCATTCATGCTGTTTCTTCACTGCATATGGGCTCCAGATGAGAAAAGTATTTCATTTCAGGACACCGAGCACTTAAGTCCCATTCATATCTAAGTTCAGTTCAGGAGGGGGAAGCAGAACATCATGAATTGAATTATTTTCCTAAAATAAAGGGCTGCTATTTTAAATGTGAGACGTGTAGTACTTTAACCAAACATAGAAAATCTGATTCCTTCTAAGACTGCCACAGAGGAAGAGGTATTTTTTATAAAGAAACAAGTTTTCCTTAGCTGTGAGCTTCTAGAGGATATGTAACACTGTCATACCTTGCTCAGAGAAGCAGCAAAAGGAACACACAAAAGATGTAAACAATATACCATTTAGCCTTAAATATTACCAACTACTATAAATATGTTTGAAAATGGAATTGGGGAACTACCAAACCTTGCTAGCTAGCAACAGAAAACATCATCTCTCGCATACATTTTGATGTTCTTTAAGAATAATTTCATTAGATACATGAAAGTATAACCCCAAGCACATTAGGTGTAATACAAGTAGAACGGAGAAATTGCCTTTCGAGAAGGATTTGTGCTTGGGCAGAGTGTGCCTATCCCTTAATATTTCAGAATATAAAACCACACCTATCTATATTCAGTTAGTCATCACTAATTGTTACCAGAGCAAAGATGCTCTCAAATCCTCACAGACGAAAACAAACCAATGCCTTGTTGTCATCACACCCTACTGGCATCTCCCCTTGGGTAAACTTGAGTTCTGCAGTGTCACCTGAGAGCCTACAGTTTTGCAGAGACCATAAGATGCATATCTCCACCAGCCAAGGAGCTATCCATCAGCTCCAAGGCTGACACCCTTCTGATCCCTCAAGGCACATCAGTTTATCTTCACTGACAGGGAATCAAAAAAAAAAAACAAACAAAAAACCAAAAAACCCCAAAAAAACGGAGATGGTTTCTATAGCAGGGATCATAACTATTTAACGCAAAAAAACAGACTAAAAATATTGTTCAAGTAGTGGAGTGTAGACATTATTGGCTGTTAATGGAACACCTCATCACAAATAAAACACAGTTGAGGTTTGGCTCTAGTCTCATGGTGCAACTGGATGTAGGTGCATTGCAGAGATCTAGTCTTGAGATGAAATTGAATACAGCTTCATCACCAAGTAGATTAGATGAAAACATTCATAGCTACTGCCATGGGCATAGACAGAAACCATTAAGGACTCTAAAGTACTTGCAGATTGAGAGAGACGATACTAAAAGCTTGAAAAATTTCATTAAAAGTGAACACTAAAGACCAGTACTGACAATCCGCTTCCCTCATCTGGGTCTCCCCTACCAGATGATTTTACCAGCCAGAGAGGGCGTCCAGCAGTAGGTTCAAAAATTTCTCCAACAGGCTCAACACTTTGTAAAGGTAACAAAGACATTTATCATCACTCCAAGAAATCACTCTACTGCTCTCAAAAATTAAGATTATAGACTTCACACTTACTGAAACAATCTTATTAAAACTTCTCATTGGAAAAAACAGCCAGTAGTATAATTCGATGATGCCAGTGAGAACTTATAAGTTTTCAAGAACCAGGAGCAACCTGTTGATCAAACAAGACATCCTTTGAGGGATGCAGCAAGCCTACTAATAGGTGACCAAATGTCTCCCACCCTACAGAATCCACGGATATACTCAGAGAAAAAAAAACCCACAACACATTAGGAAAAGTATGCAGATGTCTGAGAAGCAAACAATGAAACCAACACAAATTGATAAATTAAGGACTTTGGTCTCTTATGGATTATTTATAATAATTCTTTCTTTTCCTGTCTATCCAACATGAGGAATAAAATTAAAGGCAACACAGAATAAAAACAGAGATTACAGAGGAAGGTATCTATTTACCACAGGCACCAGTATCTTCTTTCTGCTCATCTATGTTTGTGGACAACATTGTGCACTTGTACATAGTGTTGCTGTTCATCAAGCACTAACATAGCACTGGAGAGATTAATCATGTCCTGGCAGGAGGCTGTCCAAAATGACCCATTAGAGATTTCTGTCTTCAACATTTCCATCTACAGGATTCTTGGAGGCCAGTGATTTGAACCTAGTGATTCAGAACAGCAGGAGTTACGGTTGGTTTCAGTAGGCACAGAAAATATTCACTCTGTCTAGCCACAGTTTTTATACAACTCTATCATAAGAATATTCAAGTGCCTTTGTTGTTTGCAAGCAACAAGAGACAGGAAGGTTTGTTGTGTATATATCTTTGCATTTGGCTCATTTTGCACATCCAGCAAATACATGGAAATGTAAATGAGTGGTGCGATCTCAGGAAGTTAATCTATATTATTATTAACAATGGATAAATTTCATTTGAAAAAAATGGAAGAGAAAATGTTTGAAAAATTGAGGAAGACAGATAAAATAATCTCTTGTAGGCTGGTGTGAGAGCAATCTAACTGGAATTTGCCACTGAATGGATATATCATTTCATGTCTGCCTACTCCCAGGCAAGGCTGAAAAATGTCCATGGGCTTCTGTCAGTTATTCTCCTCTTATTCAGAACTGCATCGTCAAAGGTAATCATGTATTTCTTTGCCTCTAGCACCCTGCCTGAACAGCTTAAGTATCTCTCCACTGAGCCCACAGGCTACTCTTTTATCAAGAGTTTATTAGTCTTCTACCCTGCCAGACCCACTCTTTTTTTTTTTTTTTTTTTTTTTTTTTTTTTTGTCTCAGATCACAATACCTGCACAGATATTTTAAAGAAGACATGACAATATTTTGGACACATTCCCACTTTTTCTCATCATATAACTGTAAATCACCAGGTATGTTCTAGAACAATTGTATTAATGAAGATACAGAGATAGCATTATCCCTAAAGATATTAATCCCTTTTTGCCACAATATCCAGATGCCCTGTTCCCCTTTGGCATCAGCTATAAGTTTATGTAGCCTCAAGGGGAGACTGGGCAAGACCACAGAGCAGAAATGTATACAGGGTTTTTAAACACTTTGGAATTACATCCATTTCATGAAATTCTTCAGTCAAGCATAGCTGAAATCTGGGAGAATACTTAGGGGGAGGCATCAGATATGCAAGGCTGGCTCTCTAACTCTTCCCTGCATACCCACTTATAGCTATTGTTGGAGCCAGGATATTGGGCTACACTGACCTTTGTTCTGAACCAGTATGCCTCTTATGTTCTTATTATGTTCTTATGTTAAGCAGGAAAAGAATTTAGCCTCTGGATAACACCCGGTTGTGCTTGAATTCAGCAGCAAAATTCCTTTTCATTGTTTCAGCTTTGAAAAATTATTTACCAAAAAAAGAAGTGTGCACACCAGTATATGAAGTTGTGTTAGTACCAGATTTAGAAGACTATTTCTTTTTATAATTAAGAACCTCACAGGATTTTTTTATATCTACATGGATAGGGATTTTTTTTTCACCCTGAAAAAACATGTAAGCCAACCCATGCCCCAGACTCCAGGAAAATTCACCATTTTGGAGGTATTTAAAATAGGTGTCTGCACCATCCACCTAAGAAAGGATTCCATAGCAAGAATTTCTGAGCGTGAAGTCTCAAGAGATTTTAGGCAGAACAGTTAAGTTCATGGCCTTGCAATTTTTTCCAGAATATGTATGGTGTTTTAGATCTCTAGATCCAGATGCTGGGCTCATCCGGACAGCATCTGTGAGTTGCAGCTCATAGAGTTGTATTGCTGGTTTATAACATTTTTAAAGTTATATTATTTTATAATGACATGATTTGAATTCTGTTCAGATGGAGCTTCAACCTCCTACATAGAAAATTTTGGAGAAAAAAATTAATTTTGGAAATATTTTGTATCTCTTACTGATTATCAAGTTGGATTCTCTCACTGTCTGCAACAGATACTGTTCCACAGATTCTACCCTGGAAAGGTAAGAATTTAGGCATTTCTGGAAGTCAAAATCTACATAAGCAGTGTGAATAAATACTTGGCTAGTTGAAGACAATAACAACTTGTATAAAGGACTGGGATGCCTTACCAGAAGGTTTTAAAAAGATACAGAAAAAGTGCAACAAGAAATACAGAAACCTAATTGCACAATAGGGAATTCTGGGTCATATCTTAACATGGACATGCAGATATCATTACTTACCAGCACCACATCAGGAATTTATTTCCTCCACACAACACAGCTTGAAGCTGGAAAATAATCTTGCTTGGGACTATACAAGCTGTTTTGGTGGGACTATACGAGCTGAAGTGAAATCAGACAAAACCACATGTAACAGCAGAAAAACAGAAGAGGCTTAATTCTAAGTGTTTCTGAACATGGCATAGGAATAAGGAAATTAGAACATGATGAATATTAATATTTAGATTGTCTGTGCATCAAGAAGTAAAACACCTCAGAAAAGCTACCTCTGCTGTGCACATCAATTTCTTAATTCTTTGATGTTTTGTTATACAAACAGTAGTCAGATAAACATACACATAGAGCTCCAAAACCTACAGTATTTCACAATGTCACATCAAGTGAGGGATTCTTTTGATTTTTTTTCCCAGACCTGCTCATGCACACAATTTCTTTATGCCTCATTTGCTATAAAATATTGGTTGATGAACAATGAATAAGTAGACATACTTCATTGTATAACTGAGAGTGAACTGTCTTTTTAGGTCTGTCTTCATTTTGCAAGCCCATGTATCTTAACCTTCATAATGCCTGTTTACATTAATAAAGTCAATTTATTTACTGAATTGTATTTGCAAGTTATTTATTTATACTTTAATCTTTAGAAAGCTAGACATTTACTATAGTAAATTTGTAAATAAAGTTTCACAGAAGCTTCAAAGATGCATGAATCTGATATGCTCTGTTTCAAGAGATGTCTAACTTTGACCACATCAGTAGGGCTGCTCTTCTACTCAACTACCTAAAACACTCCTGAACTGGAGATGTAAATATGTGAGATAGTGGAGAAGATTGGTTTAGTTTTTGGTAGCCCATGATTTCTGTCACCTCTCCTCCATGAGAGGCTCAACAGAAGATATGAAATTTATATGAACGTATACAATTGATTTGTTGAAAACACACACAAAGTATAATCCAGAACAGATATTTAAAAATATTTTTAGAAATACTATCTTATAACAAGTCCATATCCAGCTACTTTATTCTTGTTAAGGTTATTCCATTAAAAAAAACCCAAAGAGAATTACCAGTACTATCTGACACTATAAACTGACAAAATTAATCCAAATGGGAATGAGTTTTATACACAGCAGAGAAAATAAGGTGATGCCATGTGTGTTGGCTGCTGTTACTGACCAAGTCAGCAGATAAAGCCTACAAGCTGGTTAAACATCTGGAAGGAGGAGGTAGCATTTACATGGAAGATGGCTACGATTGCAACAGTAAAATAATCAATTTCTTGGGAAAATGTAACAAAAATGAGCTGGCCCTTTGACCGGGCATTGCTGATGAATGTCATTAAAGTACTACTTGGAGCAATATCTTGTTTTATTTGCAGGAGTCCTCACAGATATTGTAATAGTACCTGCCCCATGTTTGATATTTAATAAGTAACAAGGAAATTTAAAGTCTCTTGAAGCACTTCTATGTCCAGCTCCATTTCCATTCTGTCCAAAAGAGTAGAATATTTTATCTGGCAAATGCGCAACGAACTACTGGCTGAACTTCATGTAGGTGAGGTAGACTTAGATGCTATGGAAGTGAATGAGAAGTATGACTTGGCTTTCTGCTCATAAAAAAAAAAAAAAAAAAAAAAAAAAAAAAAAAAAAAAAAAAAGGCCCTTTGTTATTTGTATTGGCAGTCTGGCTGTGTTGTTTTGTTTTGAGGTAATGTAAAACTGGGAGGGAGCAAAGGAAAGCTGAACATCTTTGTGAAAGTTCCTAGCCTTAAAACACAAGTTCCTGTTCTTAGCTCTGCAGAGCGAGCTTATCTCTCAAGGACAAACTTCATTAGTATTGTGTAGTCTTCATCATCTCTAACTCAAAGCAGCCTACCCAGTCAGAAACAAAAATTGTTGCAGTATGACAGGCTTGCAAAACAGTCATACTGCAACAATCTGTGCTGGCCACCAACCAGTTTCCTGATGGCATTTAAGGTTGTTGACTTAAAGCCATGCTGGCAATTTATCAGTGGGGAGTTGAGTGGGAGGTACCTTTCTGCCCCTGTTGACAAGACTCAGGATGGAACATGCTCAATAACACATGAAAGAGAACTTGGTGCTGCCCACGTTGCCTCTCATCAACACGGTGACTTCATCCACCCTAAGAGCCCTAAATGGCATTCTGCTTGTGAAGAGGTTGCCTCCCTCCTGTTTAAATGGGGCAGTGGTAATCAGTGAGGATGCTTAACTTGAAGGAGAATATGAGATCAGGAACTTGGACTCAAAAATTCTTTCTCTCTAGAGCAGATGCCCAGAGCCAATAAAAACCACAAAACACACACACACACAGAGAAAAAAAAAAAATCAAAGATACATTTTTCAGAGGTTTTAGAACCTTCATATTATGAGGGATTTTAAAATTCCAGCCAAGATCAAAATGCACAAGATTTGGCCCACCAAAATTTAAAATAGAAAGATTTCACTGTTAGGTAGTTAAGATGATTAATTTTTAAATTTTATTTTTTACATACTTCTACAGTACCTAAGGCAATATTTGAAGGCATTCAAAAGAAAAATGTTTGGAAAGAGGAAAGTGAAAAGTCTGTATTCCCAAAGACATCAAAACAAGATGTTTTGACAATGCCAGGAAATTTTTATCAAAATTTTTTGTCCAAATTTTCTTATAAGGAGATGATTTCATATAGTATTTTGATTTTCACGGATTACATTTGCTTTAGTAGCACAACACAAACAATGCATAGAAGGATGAATCAACGCATGCTTATCAAGTGAAATGCTGGTTTATTTTCATCTATTCTATTAGCAGAAGTACAGCTCATCTCCAGGTAAGATTGCTATGAAAAATACTCTGTGGAAAAAAGCATGCCATAGAAAGTAGGAGAAGGGAACTGGAAAAAGTAAAGCCTTATGATGAAACAGATGGAATGAAAACATTTGGCAAATATCAGTGGTGGCCTATTTTTTGATATAGCTGTTAGGTTTCTCTAGTGTGAAAAGTCAAATAGTTTAGCTAATAGTTACATGTGCACATTGGAATTAACATCAGAAAAGAATTGCACTGAGGTTTTTAACCAAAGAAGGAATCTTACTAAAGCTAGCACTGTCAAACTATGGAAGGTCCAGCAGTCTTGCTGTCCCCTTCCAAAGATTTGCACTTCAGCCTTCCCTACTTGCAGTTTCCTCCACATAGGAGGAGTTGAGGATTCTCCCAATTGAGACCAGAGGTTTTCCATCAGTAAACCTGATAATTACAAGCTGTTCTGTATAGGAAAGAAACACTACAGAAGGACAGATAATGGGAAAAGCAAAATGAATCTGACCTGGAAACACCACATTATTCCTTGGAAGTCTTTTTTCCTCCTGGTATCAGACACTGGGAGTGAGAGTTGTGCTGACTTCTTTGACACCAAGAGGAGCTTTGAATTCCTGAGCACAGAAGTAAATTAAAATTTAAAATCCAGTTATAATAAAGAGAAAACTACAGCACTATGTCACTGTGTTTAGCATCCCTGCACTCTATCACAGCACAATTAAAAGAAATTAAAGACCTTTATATTTCTATCACAGCAGTGCCAAGTTTAAAACAATAAACTGATTTTTCATAATGCCAAACTACCTTCCCCACTCTTCTCATTCCCACGTCTGAAATTCTCCTTGAGTTCATCTTTACCTTGACCTTGCTTCTGCTGAAATTCTTGTTCACATTTTAATCACTTCTCATCCTGAATACTGCAATTCCTTCTACGGTCTGTCTAAATCCCAACTCTCTCTAAATGTCAAGAGGTCCAGAATGGTGTAGTTAGATTAATTTCTTGCTCCATGCATGGATAAACAATATGATAGAAGGGGTGTTTATGTGTAGTAAAACTGAGAAGCTGCAATAGAAGATGAGGTGATTACATAGAGAACAGGAATGGCAGAGAACAGATATGCTGCAGCTAGAAATTAGCTAACATTCTCAGGCATTACCACTCTTACTACTACTACTAGAATATAAGTAGCACCAAGATCAAGAAAGTTGGAAATCCCAGGCTTCTCTATCATTGCAGACAACAAATGTCTACTCTGGGTCTTTGGGAGTGCCTTTGCCTCCCAAAACAGTAGCACACATTTGGTATCAAAAATACCAAATAGTAAGATCTTCATAAGCACAATGCAACTGTTGTGTAGGAAAAGACTTTTTCTCTCTGCAGTCAAGGAGATAGACAACTCTTCAGGCTTGCTTGGCCAGCCAGAAGCTAGCACATGGCATTTTGTAAACTATGAAGAATCATTGCAAAGAAATTATTTGTCAGCAGAAGCTAGAGCACAGTACCGTATGTCAGATTGTGCTGTTCTGCAGTGATATAGGAGCCCAAAAATCAGCTGCTTCAGAAAGATTTGTTACAGAAGTTGTCCTGATTTTCTGGGAATTTTGTGACTTGTCCTGCACTAAAAAAAAAAAAAAAAAGGGAGTATACAGATGACAAGAAAGTCCAGATGCCTGTAGCCCTGCTTGAAATTGATGAAATACTGTGGCTGCTTGACTTCTCTGGAATCAGTGAAAATAGCTGTTGAATTTTGCCTGGAATATCTTCAGTAGAAAAAGTTTTCATCACATATTAATCACTATACATCCAAAAGCAAAACTACAATTAAAAAAAGCCCCAAAATAATAATTTAACTTACTAATGCAAAAGATGCCTCATCCATTGTTTCTATATATTCCAGAATCATATTCAATCTTGTAAGAAAGCATTTTCTTCACCTGAATGGCAATTAAAAACCCTAAAACTAACAAATAAATCTCTCCCCGAAACAGTAACACAACTCAAGAATGCTTGCAAACCAATTAATCAAAACTGTATAATTTGGATGATTCAAATATTTCATTTCAGTAGTTTTGAGAATTAATTTTTTTCCATATCAATGGCTCAAATCAGTGAAGAAAGCTTTATTCTGAATCAAGAAACAGAAAACTTCCAAGGAACAGTTCTAGGAAGTAGTTTCAGGTTCAAAAATTACTCAAACCAACGTCTTGCAGAAAGGAGCACACCTGCTTCCACCTCTATTTTTCAGCTGGTTAAAAAAAAAAAAAAAAAAAAAAATCCCAACCAGCTGTAACTATTTCTACAAAACCAGTCAGCAAATCTATTTCTGCCCACCTGTGGCTGCTCCTTCAGACAAAATGCATAGCCTGGAATGGGGCGGTGACTTTGCTGCTGAAGATGAAGCTGAGTGCCCTAGAGCTGGTTTCAGCTTGGTTACATGCCCATCTAAGCCAATTTCCAATTATTTCAGGTGCAAGTTTTAGCATGTGCAGTAGCCCTCCCACTTTGTTTCCTCTCCTCATTACCATATGAAGACTTGCATTAGATGCCCACAGGCATTTTGCAAATTCAAGTATTTTCAATTACCCATCCTCTGACAGGCATCGTGTCATCTTTGCACAGCAGCTTTACATTGGTGAATGGGGGCTTGTGCGTCATTGTTGCCAGCAATGAATGTCACTTGCCTCTCCTGCAGAATGCTGAGCAGCAGCAACCCATGCCTTCTTGAGTAAGTTCTGCTTTCCTTCCACAAATATTGCTGGATCTATCTGTGGTGCCAGCTGTGGACAGGAATTTTTTCAACAGTGGTTCTGCATTGCTTACGGTGCATTTCATCAGTGCTGTTCCTATGTGTGTAAATGGAAAACATAACTATGGAGCCAGCAATATCTGAGGGATTAATATGATTTCTCATTAATGAGAACTCTGTGACCTTTGCTATGGGATATATTTAGCCTGTTTGTTCTCTTTTTTAGGAGAAGTATATTCTGCAACATGCTGTGATTTCTGGCCTATTGATTAATAGGTCTTTCCACCACAAGAAATCTTAATCTTTCTTAATTGCCTTAATGGCCTCATGGCCTCTCTTTTACACTCTCTGCCCACTATGTTGTTGTTGCAAATGCTTTTGTATCTTAACTTCATGACTGTACTAAGGACTTAAAGGAAACTGACTGTGAAGTCTATTGTTGCTCTTGCTCTTTCCATTATTTAAACTCCTGTTTCAGGCTCCTAATATCTGTAGGTAATTTTTGGATGGAAATGTGCATATATTATAAAACTATTGTTCAGAATTCATCAATAAAGGAGTTGATTTTTAAATAAATTTGTAGTATAGTTCTTCTTTTAGTTCCAGAGATCTCTAGTGCAGACTAACATATATATATATATTGTTATTCAAATCTGAAATATTAAAATTCATGGCTAGTGTTCAGATACAGTAGTGAGAATCCCAATTCTACAATTCATAAAAGACTTGAGTAAGTCTGCCCTTAGGAACGGTTTGCTATGATACATAGAATGAAAGATGAAGAATCCACAAATAAATATCTGGGTTGTGTCTCTCTCTCTCTCCTGGGGGTTTATTTAGAAACAAAAGAAGTGATGAGACAAGGAGCTATCAGATTTTTTTACAGTACATGTCATTTAAATTCCATGATGTCTGGGTCAGTAATGTCTGTTGGTCACCATGTCTTATTTGTGCTGTGAAATAGAAAGGCAGAAGGCAGACCAAGTAAATGACAGCAAAGGGTTTAGTTAATTTTCTTAATTTTCCACCTACTCTTTCTCTACATGAAGAGGTGGAATTCCAGCAGAAATACATGGACTGCCTGTGTCATCATTAGCCCATGGGCTAAATACAGTATCATCACACGAGGTTGACTCACATAGCACACACTTGCAGGAGATGTACCCACACAAAAGAATAATTATAACAGGGCTGTTGTTGACATTAATAAGTGACCCCAGACTCAAAAATTTTAGTCCACAATGTCTACTCAGGGTTCAATACTTTTTCAAATGCTTCCAGGCAAGAAGGAAAAAATTTAAGAAAGATTTTATCTAAGTGGTGACAGTAGCTTAATCCAAAGTTCTTTATTTGCCTGATAGTAAATTATTCCCAGCAACTTGCAAGTCTAGATCTAGTCTAGAGCCAGCTGTGCAAAAGCAAAGGCAAAACTGTGCAAAACTGCAGCAACTTCTATGGAAATAATTTCACTCCTCTCAGAAGGGAGAAGGTAATGCACAGTAATTGCAATACCCACAAACAGCAAATCTTTAAAACTGTCAGTAGTCCAGAAATGTGTCACTTAGACCACTGTAATTATGGGAGAAAAGGTGACATTTAGGGCTGGAAAAAGAAACATGCTTGTGGTAGAGTCTTTTTATAGGAAAATGTCACCTGTTTAAAAGCTGTTCAGAATTTTGGCAAGTTAGAAATAATCATGGCTGACATTACTTGGCAAAGAGCAGATGGACAGATCAAAACTGGATAATAGACAAAAGCAATCTGGCCCATGGTTCCATCTTTCAATTTATAATGGCAGCAGCAATGTCAAACACTCCAAAACCTGACAACCGATGTGGTATGAGCAGGTATGAAAGCAGGGGGAAAATGCCCAGGGGCAAAAAAATCCCCAACAAACCACACTGGCAATTTGAAGAAGAGAACAATACATTTCACCCAATTAGAAAGATATGTGCATATGCATAAATATTATTTATTTGCTTCATTTTGGTGGGATATTCAATGTTAGCGGCTAAGATTTACAAAGACTTATGGTTGGTTACCTTTGCAATGTTAGTCTTCATCCTTTCCTTCAGCATGATGAATCACATTAATGAAACCAAGCTTCCATTCTCTGAACAGCAGGTAAATCCAGGCCTTATAAATCCTTTCTAACACAGAGGCCAAATTTAGGTTGGTAGTTTGAACAAAAATTCTGATTTTAGATTTCTATCCAAACAGCAGTTTTTAAAATAGATTTTTCTGTACACAGTTTCCTAGAATGCCTTTCTTGTTGATTTTGGTCAAAGGAAATATTCTTAAAAGGTTCTGATCCATGCAATTCAAATATTAATTTCAGCTTGCATTGCCACCAGGGTCAGGCTCTGCAGATTTAGCACTGGCACTGAAACATGAGGTTTGGAGCTTTGGTAACCAAAGTCAGGAAAAGGAACTTCTAGTGATGAAGACAAATCGTCAGAAGGAAGTCAAAGGAATGAGGTATTTTAATGATGTCTCAGTTATGCTCCAAGCACTTTTGCACTCAGTTCTGATACTTTCAGACACTCATCGATTTTACTTGATTTTTTTTGCCACAACACCAAATTTGGACTTGTTATATAGAGCCTCAATTGACTCAGAGAGTCTGATTATTTCATTTGTGGGTATTTTAATTCTAGTTTACCACTAATGCAAAAATAATCTTAACATCCACCTATAGAGGCCACATCAGCTTTCACAGGGGGAAAGTTTTTCCTATCTTTTAAATTCGAGTATTTCTAAAATGTTTGAAAAAAATCTTTCTATACCAGAATCCATTCTGAAAACACTGAAAATTTAAGGTCTGATTTTTTTTTGCCTTTTATCTTTCCTGATCTACAGGAAACTGATTCTTTTGTTTAATGAAGAAAAACATGACAGTAATTTATGCACCCTACTAAAAGGTGATTGAGAAAGCAACTAGTAGGTATAAATACAAAGTAGGTCTTTATGGCTACAGTTACCTTTCTCTGTTGAATAGAATGGATCAGCCCTGTAAAAAACATCCAGGGAAAAAAGCCCCTGTGAAAAGGGAGCCCCAGCTAGATGGGTGCTAAGATGCAGGAAATCAGGATGTTAAGGAATGCGCAGTGCTCAGTGCTGAATTTTTTTTTTTTTTTTGTGTGTATGTGTGCTTATTTGTTTGGTTTGACATACATCTCAAGGAAGTGGAGGCAAGTGTTTGTGCCCGGACTTTAAAACTTTTGTCTTTAGGTACACTCCACTGTTGCATGTGAATCACCAACTATGTTTGGTGCACAGCAAGCACAATGATGGCTGCAGGACAAAACTGGAAAGGTGGGGGAAGTGAGGATTCATCAGATTCTGTGAAAAGAAAACTGCAGAATTTAAAATGAGTTTGCTCGGTGTCTGTAGGATGCTATTCCACCTGAAAGTTATAAAAGAGACCCAGAACTACAGCTCCACCAAGAGCAGTGCCTGAATGGTTCTGTGCTGCACCCACAGATCTACCAAAGACATCTCTCTGCTCAAGAATGTTTCAAGTAAACTCAAACCAGTGGAACTGAAGAGTGAAAGGGTTGTGCTTTACTGCTACAATATTCCACATCTTCAGGGCTGGAAGTTAGGAGACCTGAAATTTTAGATTAAACTTGAATGCTGACACTCTGCTGTAAAATTAATGCAGAGGGTGTGGAAAAAAAAGCTGGTAGGAAGCTCTGGAACATAAAGAGATATGTTACCTTTAGCATTCAGTTTGCATTAGCCTTTTTCTGTTCAGCTGGCCATGTACCTTGCTTAGAGTAACCTTTTTTTGCCCACCTTTTTTGCTGCACCCTCACTCAAATCTGTGTAAATGCTATCATCAAAAGCTCAAGCTCATCAGGGCACATGGGTGCATATGTGGTTTTCATTACAAGTCATCAGCTTGCTTTCCATCAAGCTATTTAGGTACTTAGACTCAATTGTATTCTTAAAAACACTCAGAGTCAACCCCTAAGTCAATTTTTATTTTGCCTTATTCCAACCAACATCATGGATGTATTCTTTTCTTTGCCTTCTTGTCTGCCCTTTAAACTCACCATCCCTGTCTGTAGTGCTCTAAAATGTCTGCATACTTGCCAGCATTTCTCCATAGACTTTCTTCCCCTTATTTTCTCTGAATTCATTCTCTTGTCTAATGTCATACAGTTCTCTTGACTTGTTTCCTCTGTTCTGGACCATAAGTAGCATCTGATGCTTTTTCTCCTACTTTTGAAACAGTGCCCCTGGCCTCTGTCTTCATTCAAGTAGCCTTTCAACCCCTTTTGACCATTATTATTTTTTACATTTCAGTTCTTCATAAAAAGGCAAGAAAAAGGGGGAACAACATGATGCAAGAGTGTATCAGAAGTGCTGAGACTCTTCAGAAAATTCAATTATCATCATTTTATTCTTAGAAATAATCAGTATACTAAAATTACCGATATTTTTAAGGGTCTATTTAAAATTATAACTTGATAATATAGATTTTGAGATAGCAGATCCCACTTGATGAGTGACAGCATCCAAGTTGTGCATTGCTTTATTTAAAGAATGGAAGTCACAAACCTCCTCAGAATGGACCTGAAAACCGCAGATAAATGTCATGAAGTGTAGAAAAACAGGCAAAAGAATAGAGAACAGAGCTTCTCCAAGAGAGGACTCTAATTCCTGGCTCCGTGATGGCTCTTTGGCTAAGGTTAACTTTGCACTGAAGACTGCAGTGCTGTGGAGCAGCATGCTGGCTGAGCTCCTGGAAGGAGGTCAAAGTCCCCTGTGGGCAAGATCACTGTGCTCCTCACCTTGATCCTGTGCTGTACTTGAGCTGTTTGAAGTTTTTAGCCCTGCAGAGCAGACTCACACCATGAGGCACAAATAGTTTTGATCTGATGGAAGGAATAGCTGTTGGGTGCAATGATAGGAGATGCGGTCAGCAACTTCTCCCATTTTTGACAATTTGTACATTGTGCAGAAGGAAACCATTATGGTAATTTTGAAGCCAAACAAGTAGGGCAAAAAGGGCTTCTCCACACTTCTGTGATCAAGTTGTCATGTAACCTCCAAGCTCACTTAAATCTCTTTCATCTTTTGTAAAAGAATTGTCAGTAGCCCACTCAGATGCCTACCTGTGCTTATCCTGGAGTCTGTAGGGGATTTCACAAGAGGACTTTCCAGATGGCCAAAGTGTCCCTGTGCACAAGCTGACTGCATTTCTCAGTTGATGCCCACACGGTTTTATGCCAAAGACTTTCTGCTAATTTACAAAAAAAGTTGCAAAATTAGTTTTGAAAGAAATAACTTGCACTGGAGTCTAATTATGTTAGCTGATTTTTCTACCAGCAGCTAGTATGGAACTTGAGGAAAGTTAATTTCTCTTGCCAAAAAGAGCATGGATGCTTTGTGACATCCCTTCTAGCCCATAAAAGATTCTTCAGAAATGCTGGCCTAAACATAAAAAAAAAATATTTTATAACAATAAAAAATGCTCTGAACATTTTACTTCCAGGACAGAATAACCTGATATGTGAAAACCATGAAACCATGTACTGAATCTGTCCACCTATTCTCCCTGCAAAACATTTTCTAATCATGCTGTTAAAGGGGATAAACGTATTTTAGAACATTAAAATTTGATTTTGCAAAGACAAATTTCAATATTAAAACACATATAATGACTCTTAGATTAAGCTTTTCTGAGATACTTAATACCCAAGCTAAATAACTAATCCACAGAGAACAGGAGGTGGACTCAGCAGCTGAGTAAGATTACAATTTTAGGACATACTGTAGAGGACACAGGGAAATGCAATCTCATCATTTTCCTAACAACATTCACTATATATTGGTTAGTCAAAACCAGCTGGCATATAAATCAGAAAAAAACCCAACATCCTGCATTCACATTGAAATTGTCTCATAGGCCTGAGACCTGCCTAGTACCCAACTGCAGCTGTGTAGTTTCATCCTTCAGAGAAGAGGCAGAAACTACTGTGTGAGCTGTATTTCACTCAATGGTCTGTTTAGCAAAGCACAGGTACTGCTCAACTTGGATATATAGCTCAGGGGGAAAAATTACTCTCCAAGAAGAGCTGATCAATCACAAAATGAGTGGAACACACTAATCATTAATCAGAGGTGAAAAATCAGTGCATGATTACTAAGACAAAAGATTTGGCAAGGGTTCCTAAAAAATTTTCACTGTTTTTATAGCAGCAAGGTGCCAAAGCAGAAGAAATGGAAACAGCATTATAGAAAGTCCTGTCTTAAAATTAAGTAATTTTTTACTTATTATTGGATTTGTTCTACTTTTATGCAAACCAGGAAATGTTGCAATGAGCAATCCCAATGTAATATATTTCAAATAATAAGAATTTGTCAAAGTATTCAAATCAGTGTCTATGCATGCATCTGCAGAGACATTGTATTAATGTACACATTCTGTTATATTCATTGATGTCCACATTAATGTATTATAGTTGTTCTTTAATGCCCATAACACCAGGTGCATATGCACATGGAAGAGAGTGGAACATTCCCACATGCAACATGTGAACTGTTGCAGGCAGCAAAGTCCTCTTGAAAACAAGAAACAAAAAACTCCTCTCTACCTGAGAGACATTATTTTTCACATATAGTATAGTACATGCAAGCATAGATGGAAAAACATTGCTAAAATAACAATTTTCTTCACTTCCTTTCACCTAACTCAACAAAACATAAATTTTTATTAGGCTGTGATTTATTTAATAAATATTGTAAGTTCTTATAGTTCCTCAGGTATGTCTACATGCAAGGAAAATAAAGCTAATTTAATTTAATCATGTGTAGGCAGATTATCTCATGAACTGTTCAGTTATATTTTACATGTATTTTTCAACAGCCTGTAAAAATTAAAATGAAAAAGGATGAAGGTTTACATTTTAAAGGGTTTTTTTAATTTAATTTTTTCATAAATTACTTTTTTCCTAGCTGAAAATGGTTAAATTTATTTTAAGAGTAACCAGATCTTTACAGAAAAACATATAGACATTAAAAAAAAAAAAAAAAAAGAAGAATCAAAATCATTTTACCACAACAAAAAGAACCTTATAATGATTGCTCTCACTAGGACCAAAATATAAAGTGAGATTTAAGAACACTTCAGAAGTTGCCTGCAATTCTCTTTGTAATTATCAAGTGGTTCAAATGATGAAATGTTGTGTCAGCTGTAATAGGCTATATATTCCAGCTATGTCACAAGTTTTTCTTTCCATCCACATCCAGCAAAGAAAATTCATTATCTATGCCACAGGAGTAAAGATAAATCCATAATTTTAAAGAAGGCATATGAAGTTTACTTGAATGTCTTTGTTTTCTAAAACCACTGATACGTTATTTATATTCTCCAGAAGGAAAGAATTTGTGTACAAGCAAATATCTCTTTAAAGGAGCAAGGTTGCTAATATTTAGCATATCTATATCTCAGCACATATTTAACCTGAACTACTATCTGCTTCCTTAGGCACCTATATGGGCAAAACAGATTAAAGCAGGCAGGAAATAATGGAACCAATTCTTTAATGTGAGCAGGATTGGGCCTAATGTGTCGTTAGCTTGAAGGAGAAGGAACTTGGTCTTTTTCATGTGCCTCTTAATACAGACATTTTTTCAGCTTTGCAGAAAAGACATTGTCTTTGAGGAATTTCTGTCATAAGTAATTTCCATATATTTTTCCCCAAATGGGATAGGAACTCTTGCCTTGCCAAAGTAGAGCGGGAGAGAAAATTTAATTCTGTGCACAGGCCTATCCTGGGAAGCAGAGCAACCAGGCTGAGGTATTTTTTTGATGTCCACTTGTTGACACTGACCTGCACAATGGCAGAATATATATCAGAGAGATGATGCATGTCCTAACCTCAGCGTGCTGTCACAAACCACTTGGCACTGTGCAGCACACAGAGCGAGGACTGCATCGGGGAGCAGCATCATTGCAGGGGAAACAGCAGTGAATTAAACTGCTCTGTTTCACAGAGGAGGCCTTGAAAGGCATGGTTTTTAAGGACCAGGTATGGCAATGATTCTGCTCCTCAGCTGGCCCTGGAGCACAGGCTTGGATGTGCTTGCAGAAGTCTGGGTGGGACATTGGGCTGGGCGACCGCTGGGCGAGAGGAAGGAAACCAGTAAACCACCAGGCTCCTTTGTGCAAGTCCCTGCTTTACGTTTATTTTGATGAAATAACTGTATTGCAGCATTTTTAATAATTCAAAATTATCATCCTACTTTGTCACCAAAATAGCACAACAGATAATTGATCTGCTGATTCAAAACAGCACAACCCCAGTGGAATGTTTGCGTTCATTCATGAGGGCTTTTTTTAATGAATTTGGGAAGCTATCTATATACCTACACAAAGGTCTAATTTTATTATTAACTGCAGTAATTTCATACTGGAACCCTGATATTACAGTGCAATTTCGTTGAAACTGTTGAACTTGTGAACTGTTAACAATACAAATAACACAATAATAGCAAAGAATCCAAACACATAGCAGCAGCAAACTAATAATCAGTAACACTTTCATGCCAAATAAGCTACCAGGGAATTAATAATTTCGCCTCCCTCACTGCAGAACCACTGGTGTTTCAAGACATTTCTCCTCTGAGGAAAGAAGCTGACATGTGCCCCAGCCCTAAACCAGGGTGGGTATCTCCTCTGGGCAAAGGTATGTCTGGTGGTGCCCCCAAATGTTTTCCACCCTCCTCCCCCTCTTGATGGGGCCCTGGTGAACACAGGCTGTGTGTCACCAGCCCTGTCCCAAGCTATGCAAACAAGATACATTTCCAGCACCTCACCCTCGTGAGGTGATTTACCTCATGAAGTTAAGGAGCCAGGAGGTAAATAAATAGGTCTGTTGAGCCAAGCCTTGCCTGTACACACCTGTATCAACAAGGATGCAAGCACAATTACCTTACCTTAACGAACTTAATCTTTAATTTCACAGCTTGGCCCTTGTGCTCAGCCTCTTAACAAAGGAGCTGAACTGTTTTAGTCCATATGACCACCCTTCCTCCAACAGCTGTGGAAACTTAAAGCCACGACAAGGATTTTTGCCCCTTGTGAAACTGTCAAAAGCAATAAATATTTTTCTTTTTTTCCATCATTAGACCCCGTTAAGAAAGCCTGGCCATTGTCCACTGTAATTCCCAGCGCTCACGGGGCAGGAGCTTTATTGTCCCAAATGAATCCTGAAGTGTGAACAATGCGGGGGAAAGCGGCCACCCTTTTCGGCAGGGTGTAGCCGCGAGGAATGCGGCGCTTCCCCACGGACGGCTCCGCCAAAAGAGCACTTGTGTTTTTTAACACTGGCCTTTCAGGAGGATGCTCGAGTTAAGGCATTGTGGCCCACTGTAAATAGATGCACTCGCCAGAATAGGGCTTCGTCATCCCTAATTAGGGAAGTAACTCCAGAGAGACAGCATGTCACTTGCAAGACTGGGCTCATTGTTGGGTTTGTGCGCGTCCCCACAATGTGAGGTAATTGGAGTTGTACCTTTTAGAAAGCTGCTAATTTCACATAGGAAGTGCTAACAAGACCTTTGTGTGCCATGTTTTCCTTCGTCCTTTCTAAGGAAGTTACAGAGCTCGAGTACTGGGAATGGCTGGGCCAAGGCCTGCCGGAGGAGGCTGCGGTAATGAACCACTTCAGCCCCCCGCCAGAAAAAGGAGGCCTAATTTTCGGGCCTGAGAAGACGAGGACGGACAAAAGGTTCTGTTTAAGCTTATTATACAAGACATTCTCAGTGCCTACACAGCTTTCCTCGAAATGACCCTCTCAAAATAAGTGCATCAAGTTTGAGCAAATAGAAACATGCAACTTTCGAGGCTGGGGGTTATAGTTTTCTTTACAAAGCCATTTATATAATGTAAGCCGCAATTAGCGCGGAACGGAGCAACAAGATCTAGCAAGGAAAGTTCCCCTGACAAAGGACAGAAATTAGGGGAATAAGTAACAGTTAAATATTGGCTTTGGATAACTGGCTGAAAAGGCCTTTCAAATCAGATGTGGATGTAGAAAAATAAAATAATTTTACTCCAAATATCTTTTGCCGCAAAGTTTGGCTTTTAAATCGCTGACTGATTGATTCCACTAATTTCAAATTATCTAGACAGAATGAATCTGGCCTTAAAAAAAAAAAAAAACCAACAAAACTGAAAAGCCTCTCAGCTTTTAAGCCTGACAATATCAACAAAATGTCCATAGGAATTACATATAAAAATTCAAACGGTAATGAAACAAATTACTACTTACAGTATGAAAAGTCTGCAAAAGCTTTTTATAGACTTGAAATGCAGAAGTTATATAAACTACTCAGTGAAAAGAATTAGCAAATGACCTTTGCAGATCACGAGCAAAAATGAACAGTCTTCAGGGGGAAAAAAAAATCACTGTTAACAATAGCTTTTAATGCCATTTTGCTTCCCTCATTTATCTAATAATCATGGCAAGGTTAGGGTAAACAATGAACAGTATGTTTTCACATATTCCACCTTTAGTGTCCTCCATATGAATTTCTAAAACACTTAAGAGAATAGATACATAAACCTGTGACCTTCAAATGAGCTTTTTGCTACTTCCAACATTTTGAATAAAAAAGGTCAGAAAATTGAACCGCTTTTGCACAGTAATGAATTCCATTCTGTTGGGTAAACAAAGCTAAATTTTAAAACATGGACCTGACATCTCTATAGCTCAAGAAGCTATTCTCTTCTTTGGGCACGGGGGGGAAGGGTGAGGAATGCAAGCACTCCACCAGCCGCCCCCTAAATCACTGCAGCATCTGCCAAGGAAAGAAGGAGGAGGAGACAAAAATATTTGGTTTTATTCAGTGAAGAGCCATGATTTCCAAGGCCAGTGCAACACAAATGTTGGATTTTTAAGACTTTTTTTTCCTCTACCTCTCCCCCCTCAGTGAATAATTGATCCAGTCCGCACAAAAAAGAAGCCAGCGCTACCCTCATCAAGCCAGCTCTTACTGGTGAGGGCCTCCAAAAGTTACTTCAATTTCCGCCGTGCTTTTGTCTGTGAGTTGTCCTGGCTGAAAGGCCCAGTTAGGTATTGTTGCAAAAAAAGTCTGCGCCCACGTTTTATTCCCCCCCTCTAATTCATACTCCGCATTGTGGGGTTTTGCTATTCAGGGACTGATTGGACAACAGCCCAAAGAATGGTCCCAGTGATTAGGCTCTCAGCATGGGTCGGGATTGTGGGTATAAACCCAGGGCTGGGGCTTGAATTCATGGCCGCTTTCTGCTTCCTCCTAGTGCCTCCCACGCCCAATATTTTCTGCATCCTTTGCTGCAGGTAATGCATTCCTTCATAACAGGAAATGGAATCCGTATAATTAGCCAGCACAGTAGTGTGTGAGCCCTTGAAAGTCCCGGGGTTGTGCCCCAGGAAGCAATCGTGCTTTGGTATTGATAGGAACTCGCGGGATTTTGGTCCAGGGTAGGGTAATACCAAATCCCGAGTATTGGCATGATAAGGTATTCATCCTGCTTGACAAAGGAAACTTTTCTACCGTCCCCCCAGGGGCACACAGGGGCGATGCTGGACACAAATTTGTTTGTTAGAAGTGGAGGTAGGGTTTGCCCAGCCCACGGCCATTCCCAAAGGCTGGGCCTGAGCCCATCCCTGCCTGCTGCTGCACTGCGCCATCCCGCTTCCCACTCTGCTTTACGTCTGAAAGTATGGCAGCTGCGCAAGGCAAGAAGTGTACAGATGTCAGTCTGCCTCTTACATGTCAGTAACTGGAATTAATTTACATTTATTTGCCAATTGTTTTATATCATTTTATGACAATGTGCTGCATAATATAATTTAAATCTTTAATGTACAACTAATTCTCTACCATTAATTTGTCAACATGATTACTGGATATGCCACCAGTAAAAGCTGGATGACTTGAAATATGTAGAAGCCATTCCTGTAGCTTTAAAAGAGGTTTGTATCTGAAATGACAAAGGTTTACAGAACTTTTTTTGGTCTGTCTGTAATTTTATGAAAACTACAATTTCAATGTAATTTCACAAACTGAATCTCAGTCTGAAATAAAATCAAATGTCTAATATATTAATTAGCCCAGGGAGAGAGTCCCAACAGTATTGTAAGAAGCAAAATGATAGTTTGCTTCCTGAGAAACGCAGCCTTCATCGTGACAAATCCTGGCTGATACGAGTTTAAACTGTCTCCCTGCCAACAGTATTTTATTTGGGCAGAGCAGTAATCTTTTTAGCTATGTTCTGGAATTGAAAAGCAGCTCGTAACAAGAGCACATTGCAAATTTTTTGACAGAAAATGGTGATTTGTTGAAAGTTGTCCTGGGTGTGTAGAGCAGGAGCCACAGCAGGGAAGGTTTCTTTGGGGTAGAACTGCTGATTGAAAAATGGAGAGGTAAAGGGAGAGAAGGAGAGAAGGAAAGAGGGAGAGAGGAAAAGAGGGAGAGGGTTTTTTTCTGCCTCCCAGCCCTCCCCCCAGCTGCCGGGAGGTAGGAGGTCAGGGCACTCTCCAGGGATGTGGGAGAGCCAGTTTCAATTAGCTCAGCCATGTGCTTGTGAGCGGGAATTCAGAGCAAAGCACCTCTTTGCTTTCAGGGGGGGTCTGCCCCCCATTTCTCCTGCAGCTCTGAGGCACTCCCCTGCCGCTTCTCCCCCTCTATCAAAAACTGAATGTGTGCATGCTTCCCTCTAAAAAACAAAGCAGACCGGAATCCACACTGAAGCAGAGGCCCTGACCTTGCAGCACCCACACCCGGGCAATTCCCCTGCGAGACTCGTCCCGCGGAGCCGGGGCTGGGGACGGCAGCCGCAGGTTTGGGAGATGGGCGCAAGCAGCACCTGCAAAGCACGAGTAAGGCTCGAGTCCCGGACTCTGCCTCTCTGATGCCCTCGGTGCTCTGCTCGCAGCCTCTGGCAGGCAGGAGCAGGCCCTTTGTCACGGTGCTGTGAGCTTGCTCGTATGCTCACTTGTGTGTCGCACAGAGCAGCCGGCCCTCGCAGCTCCGCACTACGGTAACCCCGCGGACACCATTCCGTAACTATTCAATTCAGGTGGGCTCCCTGCAGCTCATCCTGAGCGGACAGAAACCTACACTCACACCAACATTGGTCCAGGACCAGGGTACAGATGAATATGCTGGGGAAATGATGAATAAAACGGATTGAAACACAGCAATTAATTTCCGGGGAATAATTTGCTAAAGGAACATTTCATATTCTCACACTGCTCTTTTTAAAACTCAGCTTCCTGCCTCTCATCCTCACTCTTCTCTACCTTTTGGGTATCTCACAGGAGCTGTATGAGTCACCAGAATTGCTAGAAAAATCTAGCAATTTCTTTCCTTAAAAAAAAAAAAAAAAAAGAGGGCTTGATTAAAAATTAAAATAGAAAAAAACAGAGAAGATATTCACTGAAGAAGAAGTGTTTAGACAAAGCCTGTCTGCTTCAATTTCCCAGCTACGTAAGCTCCCTTGCCCTGAGAGTGACAGTAGATTCCATAAATTAACTGAAAATCCCTCTTCTCAAGAGCCTAAGTTATCTCTTCTTTGCCTGCAGCTCTGATTTAGAATAGGCGCTCGTTTGTTTACTGTTTTAATTAATGCTCCTTTTCAGTGTGGAATAGGGGAAGGGAAATGAACTGACTTGATAAACAGGTGTAGCTGTTATGTGTTATATTTGGGATCATTCAGGACTTGCAACAGATTAATCAGGCTTGACTGGACGTGAACCTCCTAGCAGAAAAGGTAGATCAACTCTGCTGGATGCCCAGTAGGTGAGTATTATTTTAACTGCTAGCCTGTGATAGGAAAGGCTTAGAAGGACAGTCATCAGTGGAGAATATCTCTGTTTTCTCCCAGGAAAGGAGTCTGATTCTTTCCCCCACTGCTTAACAGTTAAGGAGACCTTGACAATATAAGCCACTTTTCATCCCCGCTCTGCTTCCCCTTCTAACCTCCCTGCCTCATATTCAAGGGGAAAGAAACAAATCATCCCATTATTTTAAAAACATTTAAGTGTCACATTGGGGAAAATGCTCTCCTAGGTTAACTATGAATGATTGAAGATTTTTTTTCTAAATGCAATATAAGTGTAATAACAGTTTAAGTGTCATGCTACACTGTGTATTGCCTTTGCACCCTGTGTAATGCCTAGCACACTCAGAGTAGCAAATGATCTTAAATCAGTCTTTTCTCAAAAGAATTTAAATTCTTAGCCTCAAAGGAGAATAATAGTTGAGCTTAGGTTTCTTCATTATGAGGCAGCAAAGATATTGTGTGATTTAACTGCAACACAGCAGTAAAGCACTGTTCAGCTTAGGAATATCCAATTCCAGAAGAGACTGCATCTCTTGCTTTCCAAATAAAGTAACATCTAAAAATATATTCCTTTACTCCACACTTTTTCTTGGCTTATACAATTAATACGTGTACAGAAAGCAACATCACATTAAAAATAAGTGAAAAGGAACCAGGGAGTATCCATTTATAATATCATCCAGCTGACCTTGCCAGACAGGCAATGTGGGGATGTCGCACAACAAACCAGGCAAATGCTTTAATTTTAACTGCATTACATTTAACTACCCAGAGCTTATGGCTGTCAAATGGGACCGTGCTCACTCATGTCTCTTGCCAGCAGACTGGCTGAAAACCAGCTTTGGTGTCAGCTGTGAAGACAGATGCTCACCCACCTTCTTGGGAAAAGATACTTTGAACGCAAATGTCCTATGTCCTCACTGCAGAGCACAAATACAGGGCTAGGTCTGGCTTTCCTTACACTGTCTCCATCAGGAGTATAGGTCCTGGAGTCAAAGGCATTCAGAATATGACACAGGCAATCTTCTGTTATACCCAGACCTCTGATTTTACCCTACCATCACAATTTTAGCAGACTGCCCGAAGGGAGAGTGATTAGATATGGGATGGAAAGGAAGGCTAGAAGCCCTGCTGGAACGTTCTTAGCATTTTACTGACCCCCAAATACTCCCAGACATGCAAGGAGCTTTTATATGTTATAAAAATCTCAGATAAATGTCCTGTTCAAAGATAGCCTCTAATATCTTGCTACAACCATCAGCTTGGGCTCCATGATGACAGCTGATAGCCTAGCAATACCTACCACACCATAATAAAAAAATTAATTAAATTAAAATTTATCTTATCTTGTTCATAGAGGTCCAAATGCTCTCCTACCAAGATAAAAAACATCTCAACAAGGTCTGCAAGGAAAACATTCTGGACTTACTGCTGCATTCTCCTCTCAGGAAATTTACAGCCTCACAAAGGGGGAATTTTCAGCCTTCCAAACAGCATGGATGGACGCCTGCAGTAGCATTTATTCACATGCCAGGTTAAGGAAGGCTCTACCAAAGCCAGACCAAGGAAATCACAGCCCAGCCTATGGATTCTGAGAAATCCCCCCTGAAAATTTGGTTGGAAGACGCCTATGTTTTCCTAGCAAGGTACTATACCTGATCATCAACATGTATGTTTGGAACCAGTCGAATGCACTTGGGAAAACCAGTATGAGACTTGTGGGAAATCTACAAAAACCCAGATCCCAATCCCAATAGTAAGAAATGGTCAAATTTCTGAAGAGAAGGCAGTGCAAGCTGCAACACCTCACCCTGGATAAAAGTGTATATGTGCTGGAGCAGGAATACATTTCAGTGCATTTCTCTTGCTTCTGCCTCCCTCAAACACTCAGTGGGAAAACATCAGTGGGCAATGTATGTGTGATCTGAATTGCCGCTGTTCTGGATTTATTTCGTCTCCCGAGTATCCACTGACAAAACACAGACTCATCACATACAGGAGCATCCATCCCATGATTCTAAGCCAAGTATGGGCAACCATGATCCTGATCTTCAGTTTTAGCTATCACAGCTAACTCCTATAGGAAACAAATTACTTATTAACAAAACATACGAACCTGAAAGTTAAGAATTAAGAAAAGACACCACAAAAATGGAAATTTATTCTAATAATTTTTGTGGATCTTTCCAAATCAGTGAGAACTGTATTTTACCAGTTAAATTTGCAGTATGAGAAACAGCAAGTGCTTGAAGCATGTGACAGAAAACCACAAACTCCTAAGCCAATATTCACCAACAATTGGTATTGTCCTATCCCCCTTTTTGAATGCAAAAGCAAAATTTTTCTCCCAAGTCAGCCAGTTTTGCCCAGGCCAGATCCACGAGGCATTGGCTTCATGAAACTCTTTGGTTCCCCTACCAAAATCCTTCTGGACCTCCAGGGCCATGCAAAGTCCCCAATGACATGTGAGGGCAGGCAGAAAGTTTTCTCTTCCTGGGGAGACGTGCTTTCTTAAAATATGTGTTTCATTACAGAATATGAATGACATTGAGGCTGTGCAGTGTCACAGCATTTGCCAGTATTTGAATCCTTCCCACCTTTTCACCAGGAATTAACTCCACTATTACTATTTATTGTGAACTTCAGTGACTGAGGTTTGGAAATTGCCCAAAATCTGCAGCGCAAACCAGCATCCAAAAGCCAGAAGAAAAGGAGGAAGGCAGAGGCGTGGAGGCAAGTGTCAAGCTAGTTTTGCAAAGCAAATAGAGTATTATCCTTTTGTTTAAGACTTTTTATCTGCTATGTGATACTTTGCTTGGAGGAGCAGTGCATACTAAGAGCTTTCCTGCGCACCCCACCGTCCTTGATTGCTTTACTGTTCTCAGTGCAGATTTATTAAATTTTGAATTAACATGTGTTAAGGAGGTTGATTTTGTTTGCTCTGCCACATAACTTACTTTCCTAAACACTTAGTAATAGCAGCAGTTAATCTATTGACCAATGGCTTAAGCAGCAGGTGGCTTTAAGACCAATGGGCTAGTCCTGACAAGGCCCACAGAAATTCCTAAGACCTCTTTGTTACCTGGGCTGGAATAGAGAAACTACTTGTTTGGAAAATGTTTCTCCTCCCACAAAACATCTTCAGTATTAAGGGTCTTTTGTTAGCAGAAGGCTGAAGAGGGGGATTATGAAGGATAGTCTGTCACACAAATTGTTTCTTCTTAGACATATAATGCAACCTGCATTAAAAGTTTACAAACTAATCTAATGAAATTATCATTCAAACGAAGCATGTCTCCGAGCATTAAATTGACGCCCCGACCTGCCGTGCAATTTCCTCACTGGAAATCTCAAGATTGCTGCTGCTATTTTTTCTAAAAAGATTTTTTTCTAAAAAGCCCTCAGCACTGCTCTGTTTGAAACAGGAACCCAGATAATCTGCAAGGGCTCATTTTCTTAGGAAACCCAGGCAGTAAAACATTAACAATTAAATTAGTTCCCATGTCTTAAGGAATCCGGAGTTAACTGTGTGTCATCTGGGTCATTATAGCCTCTCCCTGCTGTGGCATGCAAATCCACATCAGGAAAGGTGTTAGTTTTTTTTCAAATTTATTATTAAAATATTTAGTCAAAGTCAGCAGCAGCTGCAGCAACTGCAACTTGCAGTTCTGTACCCTTTCAGACTATGTTGACTTAGCCAAAGGCAGTATTCAGCTGTGACTCTCTCTAAGGGGAATTTTACAGTGCGTGGTGGGGAGTCATCTCTCTCCAAAAAGTGCCCATGTGTGCACAGAAAGGATAGTGGCAGTTCCACTGTAGGAAAGAAATGGTGCTTGGGGGAGTAAATGGAGCCTGTGGGGTAGCTTTTATTTTGCCTGCCAAGCTTTCTGTGTTGTCCTGTTACAAGTTAGGAAAAATATATCTCCATGTGGTCTGAATGTGCACATGGTATGTGTACATGCACAAGATGCATAGACATACCTGTATTTGAATACACACACAGACACACACACACATATATATACACTCTGACTCCTGAACTACAAACACAATCCTCTATTCTCTGTATCATAAATAACAGTTGCAAACAGCTGCCCTGCAGCACATAAAAAAAATAGGAATAAGAGAAGCCAAGTCACAAAATATTCTGTAGCCTGATTTCCATTTGCTGAGGTTTCTTCATCACTTGAATTGTGTATCTGTATGTTATGTACACATGTCCATATATGTATGTTATATATACACATTTATGCACTTATATGTAACTTCTATTTAAGACCTTTATATTTTGGGATCTTGATCTCATCTGGCGATGAGATCCAGTAGCACCACTAGGTGCTACTGTAATACAACTAATTAATATTATTTTTACTGTTAATAATAACAGCAGTGTTTACTTTTAGCATGTTCTCACTCTTGCCAACATATGTTTCTATATTCTCTAATTTTCTCATTCTTTGCAGCACAAATGCTAAGAGGTAGCCTAATTAACTGCTCAACATCGACTTTCATTTAGTTTTTCTCTCAAACTTATTTATTAGGCTTTGGTTATCAGTGGGAGAGTTTCTAGCACTGAGGCTGCCAGGATTTACTCTAAGCCTCTTAGTCTGATGTTTCCATGGCCCTGTCTCTCTCTGTAGAGAAGCTAAGAAAACCATACATAGAGATTTGGCCCCCTTTATTTCAAGTCATCTAGAGCAGATGTGAGTTTCTTTTTCTTCAAGGTGGGGGGGGAGGTGGGAGGTGGGGGATGGAAAGAAAGGCACCTGATTATTACATAAGCCAGGGAAAATGCTGATTTTTGGCCAGAGCTTGTGGAGCACTACTGAAGATTTTTTTTTGTTTGTCTGAGACTGCGTAACTGGATTCCAACATATTTTCAGGGCATTTCTCTGAAGCACTGAATTCCCATGGGTAAACAACAGAACACCTTTGTCTGATTTCCACACCAAAGGCTTCCCCAGAGACCAACAGCCAAAGCAAGCTGGAAAATGTAGGAAGGCATTCCCTCTGTGGCTGTCCCCCAGGTCCCCAGTGCTCCTCCAACCTCTGATCTGTGTAGGACACCCTCTTCAGTCCTGCATCTGCAAGAAAGGGGCTGTTCCCAGTCTCGCTCCCTGTTGCCCCACCAAGTACTCAGTGCTCTCTTTTCTCTTTATTGGTTTGCTTCTTCCTATATTTCTCCCTTTCCTTTTCTCTTGCTGCCTGTCTTCTTTCCTCCCTTCTTTCTCTTTTCTCTCCCTGTTTTTAAAAAAAAAATTCTAAGAGGTGAGGTCTCCCCTCGCTAACTCAACACCTAATTAGAGCAGTGAAAATTACCTGCATTCACTCTGGCTTTAGTCCTGGCAAGAGTGTTAGAGAATTGACCCACTTTTCAAGGTGCCAAATTGAAGGCTGAATCCAGGTGTGGTCAGAGGCAAGGGGATTATTTTCCTCCCATGGGGTGCAAACAAAGGCCTGTGCTAGGGATAGATGGGGTGGGGACAATGTTGCCCACAGGAGGGCTAAATACTGCTGACATTTGAGCCCTCAGCACACTCAGCACCAGGCTGGGTCACAGCTTCCACAGCCTGAGGAGCTGTGTCACAGGGATGGCAGCAAGGGAGGGCTCTGTGTTCCATGGCAAGGACAGAAAGAAGGGTGGAGAATCCTAAAGGTATGGTAAGCCCCAAGGAGAAGTGGGTACTGATGAGTTTGGGAGACAAAACCACAGCATTTGTTGCAGGTTTTCCATACTCTCCAGCAGCATCCTAAGTCCTGTTGTGTTCCAAAGTCTTTTTGTTATCCAGCTATCTATGTACCAGTGAACAGCAGGGGAGTAAAACAGGTCACGCTTCGTCTGATGGAATAAAGCTTGTTGGTTGACTGAAAAGTCAAAAGGTGAAGATCAGTGTGGATAACCTCACTTCTATTATCCTATCAAAAGGAGAAGATGTAGCTTTCCTCACTACCCTTGAAGAGTACAAGCATTGACTGAGGAAGCAGTGAAGTTAGAATCTCAGAGGATGTCTGCATGTTGCCAATTTTACTTCAGAAAAAAGAATCTCTTTTTTGAGTAGAGTTCTACCACATCCTGTAAATTGTTGCTGCCTGTGCACCACCATCCTACATCCCCAGATCCACCATCCTACATCCTGTGGATGCAGAGCATAGAGCACAGAGTCCCTGAGGAATCCAAGGAGCTGGGAAACAGGGGTGGATCAGACCACCTGAAAATCAAATATCACAACTATAACCAGAAAGAAAATGAGGAAATATAACAGCTGATACTATTCTGGTCTGATTTTTCATGAGCCCTGACAAGTGATATAATGTTTGACACCATGGCCTGGACTGGGGAGCTTTAGACCTTCCTAGATCCTTCAGGAAAGAAAAGAAAACCATCTATTTTTAATGCTAGAAGTGTGGAAATTTCAAACACAATTTGTATTTTTGCTGTTTTGCTTTCCCTGATGTAATAAAACCAATTAGTGAAGCTTCAGAAGGGACAAGCCTATGTGGAATGCCCCATTGCAATTATTCTGTGGAGAACAGGGGGCAAACATTATTTCCACTGCTGTGTGTCTGTATCTTTTACTGTTATTTCTTTAGGGTGGGCTATATTTGAAATAGTAACAAACAACCCTTTATTCTTCCCTCCAGACCCCCCAAATTTGGCTATGCTTTGGAGTTCATCTTTGCAATGAAGCCCTACCACCACTATAGTTCTTTAAAAGGGTCTTAGGGAATTACAGCAAAGTGGTATAGAAAGGTAAAGATGTCAAGTGAGTTATATTAGCAGAAAAAGAATTGCACAGTAGGTCAAGGTTTGGGCAACAGCAGGAAGATTTTTGTTAAGATAATGTTATTCCCAGTGGTAGTGACTTCCTTTGTAATCCATAGCTGCCCAGAGAGAATTGCCTCTATTCTCATGGAGTCACAGGGCCTTGCAATAAGGTCCTATTGGGTCTCAATGCAATAGACACATCAATTGCTTGTCGAAATAAACTTTTACTATATCAGCAGCATGAATGAGCTCTGGTGTAATGCTTTGTAATGCTTCACATTTTCAGGTTGGTTTTAAGACAATAATCAGAGCCTCTTTTCAAAGCTAAATGGAGGTTTGTACAGTTGTGTTTTCCTTTAGGAAGGGTAAAGGGGCAGAAGTTTCTGAATTATATCCCAGCTAAACCAGCAGAGAAAAAGGGCTGGTCTGGCACAGGACAATCTACAGACATTGTTTATGTCTCTGTTGCACACAAACTCAAGAGCACCTTGGGAGGATGTAAGTTCAAATACAGGCTAGAAGCAAACTTCAGGAAGGCCAAGAGAGAAGGTTCAGGCTGGTGGTCCTGCTTAGCACAGGTCTATGGCACAAAGAACAGGCTCATGGCCTTCCACACATCCCATCTAAGAATGCAGCAAAAAGCCCTGGTCATCAGGTCCCAGAGCTACTCACTGGAGGATTTGGATTTATAAGCAGCCTACCCTTAGGCTACTCCTCCCTGAGAGAAAGCTCATAGAGGCCAAGATGGGACATTTGCACACAAACCATAGGACTTTCACTGGCCACAGTGTAGATGGCCAGAGCCAGGACAGGAAACACAAATACCTTGAGTGTATCCTTTGGCTTAGCACACTGAGGTCAACATAGATGAAGCCATGTTGTGCCTGAGCTTGCAGTCAGCTTGCAGGTTAAAGTACCACAGACATCCCTCAGAGAAGCACAGGTGTTTTGAACTATCACTGCAGGACTATTTGCCTTTGGAAGTTAGATTTTAAAAGAAATCTGGGAATATACCAGTTCCTGTGCTTTAAGCATAGAAGATTCATTGCAGAGTACCATATTGCTACATCAATATTTTTAAAATGACATTTCTTTCCTCATTTGAAAGAGCTTTTACAACACTTCATGAAAAGCTCAGATTTCTGAATATTCTGATATATCTCCATGTTCCCTACACTGAAAATATACCCATATTCAGCATATTAAATTTATTCTTATTTCCATGCTACGATAAGATAAGAAATCAGCAAAGAGGAATACTAACAACCAGTTAGATCTTATGAGATTTTAAAAATATCCTTTTTTTTTTCCCACAATTTTGGTGCATATGGACTCACTCTAAGCGATAACTATCCTATAGCTCAAAAAATGCGCACTACATTGCATTTTAGATAGAAGTCAGCAGGAACAAAGTTACTGAAATGGATGAATAAACAAATTGTCGTTAAGGCTACACACATCAGTCTCTAAATAGCAGTAGAAAAATGTGCTGTGCTTCTGCAACTCCAATATCTGATTGTACAATGATCTGAACTGTTCATGCAAGTGTTCATTTCAGCTTGACCCTGTTTGGCACAGGTGGGAAGCACTGTGTGTTGGAGTAGCAGGTAAAATGGCTGGTGGCTCTGGGACAGAGGAATCCCATCCAGCAGCAGGAACAGCATGGCTGTATGGCAATAAAATGCCCTCTGCTTACTGGCAAGAGTGGTTACCTAGGGAAAACTCATTCCTAGTCACCTCATCAGCATGAGGTAGATCACTCTGAAGGCAGAACCACAGGTCAAGTACAATCATATGCTGCCTTTACACCGTTTTCTTGAGTCCAGGCAAGCCAACACACCATGAGGTGAGCCCTCCCAGCACTCAGCATTCCCTGCTTCTCCTTCACCTTCTATCTTTCCTGGTGAGTGCACACGGCACATCCCACAGATGCACTACAACACAAATGGGAGCCCACACTTGGGCTCCTCAACATACACGGGTCTGTGGTCTGCAGGTTCCTGTGCCTGTAGTTAGTGGGCACTGGAAAGTTTGGAAATGGAACCGAGTCTGTTCCTCTGGAGAAGTTTTTAAGGCACCCAGTCTTACCTGCATCCCCGCTGCAGCTGCGCTGCTCTGCAGGGTCTGTGTGCTGCTGCCTCACCAAGCTCTGTGCCTGGTAGGATTAACCATTGTCCTGTGATGAACCCACCTGGAACCGCTTTGCTCTCACTCCTAGGTTTTGGGCACAAGTATGGCCTTCTTAATGGCATGACCTGACAGGATGTGTCCTCCCCATGCTTTAAGCAGCATACTCAGCCCTTCAGGCCCTGGACACAAGCCTCCAACCCTTGCCACCTTGGCATGGAGGGCCAGGATGGGATGCTGCCCATGCTTTGCAGTCCTTATTCCTGTAAAGGGAAAAGAGCAGGCCAAAAATTATCTGAAAAGGGCTGAGGTTCAGCAATAGGCATTCTTTCCACCCATCATTTTTTGGCAGCAATTGGCAAATTTGGCCCAGTGGCAATATTCCTCTGCTTTGCTCACAGCTGAAAATAACTATGAAAGTGCTTTGAAAGGGCTGCCTTTTAACTGAGCTTAACATCTTTCCAAATTATTTTTGTCATGGTGAACACTTCCCTCTCAGATGAGAATTTCATCTTTTCCCTCCCATTTCTTTCTTGCACAGCCTATACTGTAAAATATGGCTTACTGTTTCTGGGCTCTCCCATGCCCTTTATTTCTATTATAGACTCTTTCCCCATGTGTTTGCTAATATTTCTACCTCACTACATAAGCTGGCAGTTTCCCAGAGTGTTGGTGCCTGTAACATGATCCCTTTTTGTTCCCCATGCAGTTATCTGGCAGCACCTTGTCTGCAGGGTGGGCACAGAAAAGCACAGATGCACCTCACCTGGCACAAGCTGTTGTAGAGCCATGACAAAACCACCTGCCCTTTCTGTAGTAATCTGCCAAGCTGCTGCTGTTCCCTGCACCAGGAACGCAAGGTTAAATCACCACTTTGCTTCCTGTTGTGTCACCGCTTTAACTGTTTGCATCAATTATTGAACACACTCACACAGTACTAATGCCTTTGCTGTGACTCACGCCGCACAAAGCTTTATGTGCAGTCTTCATCCCTAAATCTTCTAGTAGCCTGCAGACTTGTGGAAGTACTTGTCTCAAAAAGTGGCCCAAACAATTCCTGCAGATTTCTGGTGAGATCACGAAGAGTTAACCTAGAGCCACCTGTGCTAAATATCTTCCCCAGCTCCTGGAATGCAGCATACCAGAAGGAATACTAAAACAGTGTGAAGACGTAGGAATGTCCATCAGTGCTCCCTTCAAACAAATAAACAGCTTTTTCTCCTGTAGAAATTTGACATGTTTTCTTCAGTGCTCTTACCTGATCCCTTGAAAATGAGCAGTTTGCTACTTAAATGCATTAGAAGAAGGGAAATGCCAAATTAAAATACTTCTCGTACATCCTACATCCCTGTCTGTATTTCAGTATATCTGCTGAGAAATCCAATGCCAGTATCATCCATCAGAAAGAATGATAACCTCTTCAGGGAATTTCAAATGATACCTGATGATGAAAAATATGCAGTTCCCAATTTATGCCAACATCTAGCACCAAAATTGTGATGGATGGTTAAAGGTATGCTATTTAAGAACTGCCTTTGAGTGAAACTTGCATAATAAATACATTTCTGCCTGTCATGGAGCCTTTCTATGTGTGTTACTTCACTTCTTTGCCTCAGTTTCCCAACATGGGAAAAGGTCCACTATTGCATCAGCTGATGATGTTATGTAAGCAATGACTCTAAAAAGCATATTGAATGTACAAAGTTCACATTAGCCTTGGTTAAGAGCTAACTATCAATATTATGAATCAAACCATGAGGTTTTACCCTGGAAATACTGTTTTAATGTACCTTTCATTTGTTGTTTGCTTTTAAAACTTCATTAGAAATGAACAGTATCAGAAAATGAAACCTCTTTTTGCAGTGAAAATCCCATTTTGCTAATTTGCTTCCCAGAGGAAACAACTCCAGAGCTAAGACTAATAATTGTGGCTACTGTCTTCCTCATTCCAAGTAACTTGGAGGCGGATGTGGTTTGTGATAGTAACTTCTACATTAAGGACTCTGATCCACACCCAAGAACCTCAAGGAGCTTCTGGCTGGATTCAAATGCTAATCTCTCAAAGGTTTCACAATTTATTTTTTAATGGTCCACTTCTGAGACATTCATCTAACACTTTGACTATTATGTTACCTGGATTAAAAAAGATGCTAATAAGAGTATTAGCCAGGTTCTTACACACAGAAAGCTTTTGCAATTACAATACCTCCTGAGTGACTCATTCAGGATCCTGGGAAAAATAGAGCATTTTTGCTTTCCAGATCTGTTGTGTTTTTTGGTTTTTTCTCCTTTTTTTTAAAACCTCAAGAAGTGCTTAAAGTTCCTTGTTAAGAGATTTGAAAAATGTATAGTCCTTGTAAATTAAATAGTACAAGTTCTTAGATGAGTGATCCCTAAACATTTAT